>NC_073400.1:11700027-11972527 GCF_028641065.1 Leucoraja erinaceus
GGTTCATGAGCAACTTCTTCCAACAAACAACCATCAGGCTATTAAACGCTACAACCTCCAACTAAGTGCTGATCTGCATAGACTTATTGGCATTTTTTTTTGCGTTTGCACTATTATTGTTTGTGCTTTTATATACAGAACTATTTTTTTCATTTATTTATGGTGTTTACAAAGTACTATTTTTACATATCTGTAGCACTGCTTGAAGTAAGAATTTCATTGTTCCGTTTCGGGACATATGATAAAAAAACAAAAAACTCTTGACTATTGACTACCGCATTTCCCACTTTCGGCTTTGTCTTTATTACTGGTGCGCCACAATGCTGTGAATTTTACTTCGGAGTCACGTGAGTGACTACGTGAAGGGCCATCCATCTGCGTGCGCGTCATTACGTCTGAACGCAACGCGCGACAACCTGGCAGAGGCACTGCGTCCTCCCAGACCGTTAGGATGGCAGGTAAGGAAAGTTGAATCACTTACCTGCGTTCTTTCGGGCTTGAAACTTTTTGTAGTTTCAGGGCCCAGATGTCGAGGAGATGGTCCGCGGGGAAGTCGGCTGCCGAAGACCGCAGCATTTCCCAATAGCGGGCAACGGTGTTTCCCGACACAGCGCCGGCAGGAGACTTGTTGCAGGAGGAGACGTCCGTTGGTGGTCCTGCAGTATGGGAAAATCCACCCACAAGTCAAACAACCCGTTGACTCAGAAGAGTCCGGGGAGGGAAAGGGATACCCTCCCTCAACAGAGAGCTTCTGAGGACAACTCTCCCACATAGGAGCAACTTTTTGGAGAAGTTGCTCCAACAATGACCTGCTCTAAGGAGAGAGCTGTGTCAGCCCGGGTCCTACAGCAGCAGGCAGTACCGGGAGCCTCGCATAATGGGGCAACCCAATGTCTTCCCCATAGTACATATGGAAGAAACCACTCTGAATCAGAGTACAAAAGCGGGGGGGGGGGGGGGGACCTTCCCAGGGACAAGCAGAAGAAAGGAAGCAAGTAAGTAACTTTTACTTATATAGCACTGTTTAAGTTAACTTGCACCAAAGAGCTTTACATAAAATAAATAATAAGCACAAAAGAAAAGAAATACTTCTGCAATCATCCAGGTTCCACTGGGTGCTTCCCTGGATAGAGATCTAGAAAATGTCTCCTGCTCCGAGGAGAGGAGCATTCACGGTCAGTTTCAGTCTGACCCTAAACAAGAATCTCACTTAGGCCCGCTGGAGGGGCCATGTCAGCGCAGGTATCCTCAGGGGCCTGCGGCAGCACCTGTTTTCAGGGCTACCTACAAATCTCACTCTCAATGGAGGGGAATGTGAGTGATCAGTAGGTAACTGATCTCGAATTACAATACTATACAATACCATTTATTTGTCATTTGAACCTTGCATAACGTTCAAACAAAATTTGGTTTCGAGATCAGTAGGTAACTGATCTCGAATTAAAGTATGAACATACTGAGGCACATGCATATGGCCTCAAGTGACAGCAGTTGGCAGACAATCCGTACAAATGCCGGCAAGGGAACAGCACTATCAGGGTGACATTGGAGAAACCAGCCGCCGAATCCTCTCTTCAGGTAAGACCAGAAGAAGGAAGCAAAAGCTGTCGGACCAATCAAGGTACCAACGACAAGCAAACTTCATCAGTAGGCGACAACACACCCCACACCTCCATAGAGGGTAAGCGGTTCACTGAATCCAGTGGCAGCTTGAAAACTGGGCACGGAAATATGATCAGAGTCGTCTTTCAAGGCAGAGAATTATGGCCAGAATTGTCCGACAAGGCAGGCTCAGTATGATGAGGTTTTCAGACCAAGACCCAAGCAGAGGTCAGGAGAAACATGGAATCCACACTCCCTACCAGTCCGACTCCCAATCAAGGAGAGAAAAGGAACCCGCATCAGGAGCCTTTGGGCTTACCACAAGACCACCGGTAGCCATGGAGGTAGGTGGGTCTGGGTTTACTGAAACAAGGGATTGTGGAGCAGTTACATGTTAGTAATTTTACTCTTGTGTTTTTGTTCAAAATGACAATAACATGAATTTCAGATCTGGTTTTAAAAAACAGATAGCAACATGTGATTATTTTTTATTGCACAACATACATATGTTCCAAGCAGACTTGGAACTCAGACCGGAATTGTCTTCAAGGCAGGCCCAGTATTTTGGGCAGGATTGCCTTCCAGGACAGGTGACAGATGGAGGATGTCACTTCATCCAGGTTTAACTCATTTGTGCAGTACAGACTTCTAGAAACAGCAATTTTTTGTTACGGTCTAACTACTGTTTTATAGAAGCTTCCAATAAAATGGTTACATGGCATGCATCGACCTCAAAGATGCATACTATTCGGTGTCTATTCATTAAGAACTGGAGATATTTGAAGTTTAACTGGATGGCATGGCTCTGCCAAATGGGTTGACATAAGCTCCTAGACTATTGATAATGGCATATTTGGAGGACATTTTCATTTTGGAGTCACCAACAATTGGCAGAAGCATCAGTCAAGCAAACCAAAACCCCATTTGAAAGAATTGGTTACCTCATCCATCCAGTTAAATCAAAATTAACACCTACAAGGGTAATTGATTACCTAGAATTTACTATCAAAAACAGTAAATATGTTGGTGACTTTGCCTAGGGGCAAACGACAATATTAATTAAGCCTGCTATGACCTGATAGTCAAATACTAGCCATCTATCAGGCAAACAGCGAGTGTAATTGGCAAATAGTAGCTGCATTCCCAGCAGTACGGGCCTTTGCATTACCAGAACTTACAGCAAGCAAAGGAACGAACACTCAGATTACATGCAGGCCGAATTGGCAAACTATGGATTGCCAGCAGAGGCCATTGTTGAATAACTATGGTGGATAACGAATGGGAGACAGCTCAGGGAAATTTTGCTCAAAAGTCATCGAGGGTTCTTCAGACCTATGCAAGCGGCTAAGGATGGGGAGACACCAACACAGTCTAGAGCTGTGGGGGCAGATGGAATGAGCAAGAGTCTGCAATTCCCCAACACATGGAATCAATTATCCAGAATTGTTGGGGGGCACAATATGGACTCGAGGTTCTCTGTAGCGATATGCAACCGGTGCTTGTTCATATTCAGATTGATAACACCATTGCGGTGGCATATATCCATTAACAAGGGTGGTGTAAAATCTGTATCTTACGACAGATTGTCGAACCTCATTTGGCACTGGTGTATTGAGAGGAATATTTGAGAAATCTACGAGGTAGATATAACACGGTGACAGATGCTGGATCACGAATGTTTAATAACACAGAATGGATGTTGAATCAGACTGTATTTAAAAAAATAACTACACGATTTGGCATACCAGATGTTGATCCGTTTGCATCTAGACTAACCATTAGCTACCCAGATACGTGTCCTGCGAGCTGGATCCAGGAGCAAGGCAGTGGATGCTTTCTCCCTCAATTGGGGAGGAATGTTTATGTATGCTTTCCGCCAATTTGTCTCACAAACCGATTCTTGACAAAAATCAAGCAAGATTAAGCCACAGGCATATTGGTAGTGCCAGATTGGCCTACTCAAGCCTGGTCCCCAAAAATTTTGGGAATTATAGTCCAGCCAGTAATGGCTGTACCCAAGAGCAGGGACCTCCTAGTGAACCCAGTTACAGGGAGCAATCATCCACTACATGAGCGTATAACTTGTTGGTCTGCAGATTCTGAGGAGGCCATTTCAAGGCATAGGACTGTCCGAACAAATACAACACAGTTCGGATAACGGATGTCTTGGAGTTCCTATCAACTGTACTATAACTATAAACTAAGTTATAATGCATCTATAGTGCCAGAGGCGCACTCTCCTCCAATCTGATGCCGGAAACAGGGCACAGTTCGATAGGAACGCACCCCTTTGCAACAAAATTCATGAAGGGAATTTACAATTTAAGACCTCCAAGGCCAAGGTACACTGACACATGGGATGTGAGCGTGGTACAAACCCTACTTTGACAGTGGGGACCGCCTATAACTAACCCTGAAGGTGGTATGCTGACAAAGAGTCCACACACACTGCAAAAGCTACGGTTGGACTACATTACCACCAATATGAACAACATAACATTCCTAACCAGGGACCTGATAAAACAGAGCAGGCCAGGAATGCCAGGGATGGAGATCCAGTTCTTGGCATATCCAGAGAACCAACGGTTGTGTGGGTGGTAACATACTAACACGACTATCTGAGAGTTACGGACAACCTCAGAGGCTCAGAACAATCGGTCCTCATCAGCCATAAAAAAAAAAACCACACCAAAAGGTGTCAACTCAAACCATCTCCAGATGGTCAAAACAGGTATTTGCGGTAGCAGGAGTAAACATTTATATGGTTAAATCTCACTCCACCAGGGCTGCATCTACGTCGGCAGCAAGAGCTATGGACGTACCCCTTGACGACATCCTGGTGGCTGCAGGATGGACAAATGAAATAACGGTCCACCGGTTTTATAACAAACCTATAATCGGACTGGGGGTGTTTGCATGTACCCTTTTAAGTTCTGTCCCTTAGTTTCCCCCCCAAGGTTGGGAGGGGTAACTTTTTTTTAAACTTTTCTTTCATTTAAAGCATCAGTTTCTTTACTTAACTACGTAATGTCTGAATGCTTTAATGATTACACACATCCATGGTCAATCCATTCAGTGTGTGACGCCTGGATTCGTAACCGGCGTAAAATCACAGAGCTTTGAAATCTTCACATAGTCACTCACGTGACTCTGAAGTAAATTAGTAAGATTAAACGAGAACTTACCAGTTTGAAGTTTGATCTTGATTTTATGAGGAGTTACGATGAGCGATTACGTGCCCACCGCTCCCACCCTCATACTATCAAGGTCATATGGAAGTTCTAGTTTCTTCACAATCTTACTATTCTCAGGTCTTCTTTTTATCTGTGATTTAACACCGCTGCTTTGAAGATTGACGCGCACGCAGACGGACGGCCCTTCTTCACGTAATCGCTCATCGTAACTCCTCATAAAATCAATATCAAACTTCAAACTGGTAAGTTCTCGTTTAATCTTACTATTATATTCTACACCCATTATGTTTCTCTTTGCTTCTACCTAATGTACTTGAATTTGGCTTGATTGTGTTTATGTATAGTTTTAGCTGATTTGATAGGATAGCATGTAAAACAATGCTTTTCACTGTACCTTGGTACACGTGATAACAATAAACTTAAATCTAAATCAATGCATCATATACAAGCCAAGGTAACATGAAATCTTCTATTGACCACATGTATCCCAGAGAGAACACCTCTAAAACAGTTCTGACTAAAAAGAATGTTGATCAGAAGATTGGGAAGACTGGATGTGCCTTCATACTGTATATGGGTATTTAAGGATTTTCATTGAAAGACAAGAACAGTGTGATTTTGCTAGGTTCTAATCAACTGGATGTGAAGACTGAGGGTCTCACCTATAAAGGTGGAGCCATGTTCTTCTGAATGAGGAGGAAATCATTTGGCTTGCTACGTACAGCACCTAATCACAAGATAGTTGTCTTAAGAGAGCTGTACAAGCACCTGTAATTATTGAACTTCAGTAATAGCTGAACAAGATGTAAACAGAATCTAATCTAAGAACTTGTTGAAGGTAATTATGATTTTATCGATCCAAGTAATTCTGAAGCTCACAACAAGCTGAACCTTTATTAATATAGCTTGTGATATACAAAAGGGTGGATAGAGAACTTCAAAGAAGCAAATATGGAAATGCTGCAATGCTTATCCTTCTTTAAGAATGCCTGTAGAACTCCCAAATGACTATTAAAATTGGAGAATAATTTTACATGATCCACTCATCATGCATGTCAATAATCTCCACAGTTTTTTTGTACAATCAGAAGATTGTAATAATCCCTCACATTAATGCATATTCCTTGTTCATTGCTCGGGGAATTATTTTACATTGATCTAGCCTGAGCTAATTAATACTTCATGCATTATATGAAGATGCAAATGAAAATACTTTTCATTTTACTGAGCTTTGTTCAGTGATTGTCAATTATGTTTTATTATCATTTTTCTTGTAAACGAGTTTAAAGTGATTTAAACTCAAATAAGTAAGTTTAGATTTGTTTTAATTTAGTTTAGATTAGTTTATAGATACAACGAGGAAACAGGCCCTTTGGCCCACCAAGTCTGCGCCATCCAGCGATCCCCACACAGTAGCACTATTCTATGACACACTAGGGATAATCTACAATTTTTACAAGCCAATTAGCCTACAAACCTGTACATCTTTGGAGTGTACGAGGAAACTGGGGCACCTGGACAAAACCCATGCAGGTCATGGGGAGAAAGTACAAACTCCGTACAGCCAGCACCCATTGTCATGATTGAACCCAGGCCTCTGGCGCTGTAAGGCAGCAACTCTACCACTGCACTCTCATTTCATTCCTACCAGCAGGAAGAAGATATAGGTGTCTGAAAACCATGACCACTAGGTTCAAGAACAACATCTTCCCAAGGAGGCTCCTGAACATTACACAACACTAACCTCAAATATAAACTATGGACCGTTTTTGGTTGCACTCAAGACTTTGGGTATTTTTGCACTAGCATTAGGATTATTAGGTTATTGCATTTTTGTTTATTATATATTATCTATGTGTGAGCATTAGACATTAGACATAGGAGCAGAATTAGGCCATTTGGCCCTTTGTGTCTGCTCTGCCATTCAATCATGTCCGATCTATTTTTCCATCACAACTCCATTCCCCTGCCTTCTCTCCATAATCTTTGATGCCCTCTCTAATCAAGAACCGATCGATCGGCATTTAAAAATATCCAATGACTTGACCTCTATGACCTTCTGTGGTAATAAATTCCATAGATTCACCTCCCTTTGGCTAAAGAAATTCCTCTACATCGCAACACTCATGTTCATGTGTGATGTTTACAGGCCTGTTATGCTGCTGCAAGGATAAAAAATTAATTGTTCCATTTGTTGGTACATATGGCAATTTAATATCCTCGGTTCTTGACTCTTGCAAGAGATACTGAAACAAAAATTATATGTAAGAGTTGTTTCTATCACTTTTAAACACTTTCTCCAACCAAAGTTTTTTGAATGCAATGTGCTGTGGATGGTTTGCATTGAACAACAAGATTAACTGTACTTGTTTCAATCGAATGTAATTTATTCCAAACTTGTGCAAGACAAGCTGTAATGTTGTATGCCCTTCTCTGAATAGTCTCGGTTAAAAGTTCCTTTCGGAAACAGAGTAATCCCACCGTTGTGCATCTATACTGCTGTGTTTTTCATGGAGACAAATATAACGACGACTGAGAGTTTTATATCACCTTTACCAAACTAAAACATCCCAAAACATTTGAAGTTGCAGGGTGAAGTTGTTGTGCATTAAACTGCAAAGACAAGGGAGAGAGGTGGAGAGAGATTAATGCCTGCGCATTTTCTAGTTTGATGAACAACCATTCTGGGACATCATCTAACTACTTCCAGACTAATAAATCTTGAGAGGGCTGTGTTGGAAGAATAATGAATGAACTGAGAAGGGAAGAAGGTAGCCTTGAATGGCTTCATGAATAAAGTGCCTTGGTGACCTCTCTGTTGCAGCACTGCACAGTAATCTGGGCACGGATAAACTGTAATCACTTGGAAAGTTCCTCTGGGAAGAAAGTTCAGACAGCCTGATCTCGACCTTAGACCAAACGAATATTTCAAGGCTTAAAATGTAGTGTAAATATCAGCGATAGAATCAATATTTCACTCAGCACACCAAGCAGATATGTTTGTCATTTGGCATGAATACGCATTTTAATAATATAATGCTTTAAAAACAATAACACAATATTTAATAATTTGTTTAATATTTAATAATAAAATCAAATTTAATAATAAATCAATAATAAAATAGAATTTTTGTAGATTAATAAAATAATTGCATAAGCAGGGTCCCAACCCGAAACATCACCTATTCATATTCTCCAGAGATGCTGCCTGACCTGCTGAGTTACGCCAGGATTTTTCTCTTTTTGTCCTCCCCCCTCATTGATTCAATCAGTCAGCTCTCATTTTTCTAACCACCACTCAGTAGGGGTATGCTTAGTCTGTCCAATCTCTCCTCATGAGAAAAGTCAACCTCTAAACAGTTTCTGATGTATTCACATCCTTCAATAAATAAGCGAGTTTTGCAACCTTTGACATAGTGGTGCTCAAGAAAATGCAGCTGCCTTGCAGGTCGAACACTACAGATTCAGGTCTGACCTCCAGTGCTGTCCACATGCATTTATTCCTATGATCACAAGAATTTCTGCAGATGTTCCAGTTTACTCCCACAATGCAATGAGGTGTTAGTTGTTCAATTTAATTGCCCACAGTGAAGGTGGATGGTAGAAAAAAGAAGTGACAGTGTGATAGATACTCCCATACTGACCTTTCTGTCCTGGGCTTCCTCCACTGTCAGAGTGAGGCCCAGTGCAGATTGGAGGCCCAGCATCTCATATTTCACTTGGACAGCTTACAACCCAGCAGTATGAATATTGATTTCTCCAACTTCAAGTAACCTTTGCTTTCCCTCTCTCTCTGTCCCTCCCCCACCCGAGTTCTCCGACTAGTTTCACTAGCCTCCTGATTAATGTTACTGTTTGGATGCCTTGTTGTCAGCTTCCCCTCAGCCAACAATGAACGATTGTGCATTTCTTTGATCATCATCTGTTTTGATCTGTCGTTTTCACACCTTGCACTTCCATATCTCTAGTCTCCCTCTTCCCTGACTCAGTCTGAAGTGTCTTGACTCGAAATGTCACCCATTCCTCTCTCCAGAGATACTACCTGATCCGCTGAGTTACTCTGGCATTTTGTGTCTATCTTTAAATATTAATAAACATGGGTATGGGAGAGAGGATAGGTAAAGGAAACAAATAGGGGAATTGTATTGATAAGAATGCTTTCAGAGCTGGTATAGATTTAATGGGCTGATTTGACCCCTTCTATACCTTAAGAAAGTATGAAGCGTAAATATATGAGACCAACACTTAGCACACTGCTCCAGATGTGGTCTTATAACAACCCATCTAACTGAAGCATATTTCCCTACTTTTATTCATTTCCCACTGCAATAAACAATAATATGCCATTAGCTTTCTTAATTACTGCATATGCCTTCTGTAAACCATGCATTAGTACACCTAGATCTCTATACAGCTCAAAATAGTGAGATTTCTCACCATTTAGATATTTTGTTTTTATTTAGATTTCCTTCCTGCCAAAAGGGACAATATCACATTTTGTCACATAATTCCCCATTTTGCCAGATTGTTTCCCATTCATTTAAGTGTTCTTTGCCCCTTTGTAGTTTAATTAAGTCATCTCTACGACTTACTTTACTACCTGTGCAGGAAGGACCTGCAGTTGCTGGTTTACACCGACAATAGACACAGATTGCTGGAGTAACTCAGCGGGCCAGTCAGCATCTTTGGGTAAAAGGACTGGGAGATTTTTTGGGTCAAGTCCCTTCTTCAGACTGAGAATCTGGGGAGATGAAGACAGAGATATAGAAACATAATGAAAACCAGAGATCAAAGGGAATAAAGTTAATGGAAAATGTAGAATAGATAATTGTTGGCTGAGGGGAAGGTGACAATGAGGCATACAATCAATAAAACTTAATCAGGAGGGCAGTCAAACTAGTCGGAGAACTAGGATGGGGGAGGGATCCTCCATTCATTCCTTCTATCCAGAGATGCTGCCTGACCCGCTGAGTTACTCCAGCATTTTGTGTCTATATTTACTTACTACCTATTGCTGCTCACGAACACCATGTCTTTGAACCTTTCATTCAGGATATTTATGTATATATACCTAGGTCCTAGTACCGATCCATGTTACCCATTTATTGCTATGTCTATAGTGAGTGAGTGTGGCACAGTGTAGACATAGGCCCTTCAACACATGGTATCCATGCCAACCATCTATCATCCGTTCCCACTAGTTCCATGTTATCCTACCATCTAATCCATTCTCTACTCATTAGGGGAAATGTTGTGCAAGAATTTTTCTCGTCAGACATTTCATTGTGTGATCATATTCGTTCTTCCAAGTTTGCTCCATTCTCAATAGATTCTCACTCTAGAGAGGATAACTCGTGCTCATCTCTTCTACTCATGGCTGCGACTGATTAGCAAACTCTGGCTCTACTGCCACCCTTATCCCAGCTGTATCCTCAGTGTGGCCCAGGACTCTGTCACCATGCCACAAAGGGTCAGTAAACTGTTTTCAGTGGAGTATATTCCTGTCGGGAACTGGGCAGGTGGTGTAAAGCACCCCAATGTTATTTCACATTTCCTTTTGTTAAGGACTAAAATGTTAACGTTAACCACAACAATGGATAAATGTAAAGAGACCACGGTTTCAAGATTGACTTCGCTAATTTTAGGTAGTCCCTGCTTTCTCCTCCCCTTCTCAGCTCTCCCTCAGCCTCTTCCTTTCTTCTTCCCGCTGCCCCACCCTCATATCAGTCTGAAGAAGGGTCTCGACCCGAAACGTTGCCAATTTCCTTCGCTCCATAGATGCTGCCTCACCCGCTGAGTTTCTCCAGCATTTTTGTCTATCTTCGATTTTCCAGCATCTGCAGTTCCTTCTTAAGGTTTCAAGATAACCACTTTCAAAAATCTATCGAAAACTTTACAACTTAAAGGAAAGAGACTCAATACTTAATATGCAAAAGACTAATTATTAACCATATTTTAATTTTTTAATTGTTATTTTTGTAAAGCTGGCACTTACCTTTCTGCATGGTTTTTGATGGTTTATGTGGCCCAGACTGTTTTGGTTTCAATATTAGAGTTTAAAGCATAAATCTAGGCTTGCACATTGGTGTAATGCTAAGGAAGGTCTGTGTTGTCAGTATAGCAGTCCCTCAAACAAAGACTCTGTTTCTCAACTAAAGATATGCTCTGCAAAAAAGACATTCTCTTGTTGACTTCTGACTTTGCCTATTCCCCAACTAGCAACAATGTGTACATAGGTTGGAACCATCCTGATCAATGCAATTCATTTGGTCAATTTCCCTGCTAATGAACCCACACCATCAATGCAATATATACAGACTTCAGGCACACAACAGCTCCTCAGACTTAGTTTGATTGCACTTCACACCCACATAACCTTTACTGCTGTGCGGGGCAAGTGCAACCATTTCTTAGAACACCATCGCTTACAAATGGGTGGCACAGTTGTGCAACGGTAGAGCTGCTGCCTTACAGTACCATTCGGCCCATCATGTCTACTCCGCCATTCAATCATGGCTGATCTATCACTCCCTCCTAACCCTATTCTCCTGTCTTCTCCCCATAACCTCTGACACCTGTACTAATCAAGGATCTATCTATCTCTTCCTTAAAAATATCCACTGTGTTGGCCTGCACAGCCTTCTATGGCAAAGACTTCCACAGATCCACCACCCTCGGACTAAAAACATTTCTCCTCATCACATTCCTAAAAGAACATCCTTTAAATCTAAGGCTATGACCTGTAGTCCTAGAGGTTATTGTGGACGATCAGCAATAATGGACACCATCCTCCTGCCCCCCCCCCATCCCTTCCTCCATGGTCCATAATTGCAATGGTTTACTGTATATATCAAATAATATCCTCACAACTATAGACGTGGCAATTGAATGATAGCAAGTGACCAGGTATGAGTGGATATGGTACAGCACCTACTGTTAGTTTTCAAACTTCTAGTTTAGTTTAGTTTAGAGATACAGCGCGGAAACAGACCCTTCGGCCCACCGAGTCCACAACGACCAGCGATCCCGCATACTAACACTATCGCACACACACTGAGGATAATTTACACACAAACCAAGGCAATTAACCTACATACCTGGACGTCTTTGGAGTGTGGAAGGAAACCGAAGATCCCGGAGAAAACCCACGCGGTCATGGAGAGGACGTACAAACTCCGTGCAGACAGCACCCATAGTCGGGATGAAACATGGGTATCTGGTGCTGCAAGCACTGTAAGGCAGCAAACCTATCGCTGCGCCACCATGGCCGCCCAAGTGTTTAACCTTTTCCACTCTATTTCCACCCATACCTGAGAGTTTGCTATAATTCATTTCTTAATGCAGCACAAAGAACTTTAATGAAATTTAAAAGTTAATAATGTTTGTTTAATGTGATGCTATCCAAATTGAATGAGCAAATATGGATTGCTGTAATCTTGAAAAGGGTATTCAATGGTGAAAGTGTATTGTTATTTTAAAATGTGTTGACTTTTGACAATTGCTCATTATTATAATTTTCCCTGAGGAATATAAAAAAGCAGCAGCATAAAAGAAATTTAATCTCCACCGTACCATGGAAAACTGCAGCTGTGTGATGACAAGGTATCCTAGCGACTCTCAGTCCAATCTATGAATTGGTTACAATGCAGTCACTTGGCTCAACAATTCTCACTTTGATCCAACACAACTAGTGCTGCTGAAGGACATAGCCACACAGTCAGGTTTAGTTTAGAGATACAGTGCGGAAACAGGCCCTTCGGCCCACCAAGTCCGCTACGACCAGTGATCCCCACACACTAACACTACCCTACACACTCTAGGGACAATTTTACATTCATACCAAGCCAATTAATCTACAAACCTGTACGTCTTTGGAGTGTGCGAGGAAACCGAAGATCTCTGAGAAAACCCACGCAAGTCAAAGGGGAGAATGTACGAACTCTGTACAGACAGAACAGTCGGGATCAAACCCGAGTCTCTGGCATTGTAAGGCAGCAACTCTACCGTGCAACTCTACTGAATTCCGTCAGATCACTGGCAGATGACCTTGCAATGTGCCACTGAATAAATATCATCTGAATTCATCATTGACTTCCTTTTACCAGTTTCGTGCAAATCATTTCATGGAGACCTGTCAAGAAGATTCTTTGAAGTCAACATCCTTACTCAAATAAAATCATTCTGCTGCAAGAGTTTGTAGCTGGATCCGGCAGAGCGCGGAATGGATACATAAAAGGACACAATGTGCTGGAGTAACTCAACGGGTCAGGCACCATCTCTGGAGAACATGAATAGGTAATGTTTCAGGTCAAGACCCTAGTTCAGACTCTGAAACAGAAGTGGACACATTTCTTGGAGGAGAGAGATTATGGTTGAGAGGAAGGAATTAATTTTTTACATTTTCTTTCTATAATTCTTGACCTCAAAGACTTTAGCCTACAGGCAACATCTCCGTCGGACATGGATAGGTGATGTTTCCATGTCTTCTTCACATTGATTGTAATAGGGGGAGGAAGGCTGGAAATGGATGGGGGGGGGTCAAAGCCTGGAATGTGATTGGGTGTCAGGGATTATAGTTTTAAATTAGAAATTGACAGATTTTTGATTAGTAAGGATTTCAGAGGTTATGAGGAGATGTCAGGAGAATGGGTTCGAGAAGGAAAGGTAGATCATCCGTGACTGAATGGCAGACTATCCTTGATGGGCCAAATGGCCTAATTCTGCTCCCAGAACTCAAGAAATTATGGACATAGGGGGATACAGGTGAGAGGTGTTTGATAGCCAGATGGGTGGAGATAAACTAGTGATGAAAGGAAGACAAAGGGTGTTAGATAGATGAAGAGGATGAAAAATGAAGCCAGAGAGAGTGCTGTGAAATGGGACGGGGGGGGGGGGGGGGGTGGAGGGGGGGGGGGGGGGGGGGGGGGGGGGGGGGGGGGGGGGGGGGGGGGAGTGGGGGGGGGGAGATGGGGGGGGGGGGGGGTGGGGGGGGGGGGGGGGGAGTGGGGAGGGGGGGGAGGGAGTGGAGGGGGTGGGGGGAGGGAGAAGGGGGTGGAGTGGGGGGGGGGAGGAGTGTGGAGGGGGGGGAAAGGAGGGGGGGGGGGAGTGGAGGGGGGGGGGGGGTGGAGGGGGGGGGGGTGGAGGGGGGGAGGAGAGTGGAGGGGGGGGGAGAGTGGAGGGGGGGGGGAGAGTGGAGGGGGGGGGGAGAGTGGGGGGAGAGTGGAGTGGAGGGGGGGGGGGGAGAGTGGAGTGGAGGGGGGGGAGAGTGGAGTGAGGGGGGGGGAGGGAGTGGAGGGAGGGGGGGGGGGGGGGGGAGTGGAGGGGGGGGGGGGGGAGTGGAGGGGGGGGGAGGGAGGGGGGGGGGGGGAGGAGGGGGGGGGGGGGGGGGAGGAGGGGGGGGGGGGGGGGTCAAAGCCTGGGTGATTGGGTGTCAGGGATTATAGGGGGAAAGGAGTGCTGAGGGGGGGGAGGAGTGGAGGGGGGGAGGTGGAGTGGAGGGGGGGAGGTGGAGTGGAGGAGGGGGGGGGTGGAGTGGAAGGGGGGGGTTTGGAGTGGAGGAGGGGGGGGGAGTGGAGGAGGGGGGGGAGTGGAGTGGAGGAGGGGGGGGTGGAGGGGAGGAGGGGGAGGGTGGAGAAGGTGATGAAATGCTGAAGAATAAAGTTTGTAATTTTTCCCTGTGACCGCGTGGGTTTTCTCCAGGTGTTCCAGTTTTCTTCGGCACTCCAAAGACGTACAAGTTTAGTTTGTGGGTTAATTAGCTTCGGTAAAATTGTAAATTGTCCCTAGTGTGTGTAGGATAGTGTTAGTGTATCAGTGGTCCATGAACTTGGGCCTTGTTTCTGCAGTGTGTCTCTAAAGTCTAAAGTAAAGTCTAAAGTCTTTACAGACAGAGAACCACAGGACCAATGCATAGTGTTTCATACATTTTTATATTCAGTCAATACAGCATCAAAACAGCTATTGAGTTTATTTTCTATCCCTGAGGGGGAAAAAAAAAGAGCATTAGCATTCTAAAACCAACTCAGAGACAAATAGCTTAATTAGTAATCACAGCAATGCAATTGTCTTGAAGCAATCCACAACCAAAAAGAATGTCGTGCTCTATTAAACACATCTCTAATCTCTTTACTCCTCATGTACAAAAAACAGTAAACCAAATAATTTAATTCACTAAGACTGCACTTTGTATCCATACCTTATATACCTTTGGGTGTTATTTGCTTTGAACTTCATCTCTGGCTGATTTTCACATCAGAAGCGTCATTAAACCGAATACACCAAACCCCAGCAATAAATATAAACTTCAGCTTTGATGAATGCTAGAAATTTGTTCTAGTTTAGGAAGTATACAGAAAGAGCATGTCTGTTGCACATTTTCAATCTTTTCAATTTGAACCTCCAATCATCAGTAAATCCGAGATGGTGCAGGTTATTTCCTGACCTGCACGAAATGTTGCTCTTCTAATGTCACATTCCAATTTAAACTTGTCCCGATATCTCCCAACCAGCTTATCTGCATCAGCAGAAGCAAAGCTAATCTCCTGTCCATATCCTGTGGGAACCACTGATGGCCAATTATCATCCATAATACTCCTGCCCTACAGAAATGCTGCATCAGGTTTTTTGCCTTTCAAATTCCTGTTCAATATTCACTGTTTGTGTTAATTGTGAAGGATCGATTTCTTCCAGGATTGCTGTAGGAATATAAAGTTGCCTAAAGGTAACCCTGTTGAAGCTCTCAGAACGCATGGTCAAGGAACATCAATGGCTGCATTCTGTCAATGAGAATACGCCCTTCAATCCCACCTCCTCCCTCCTGACCAATGTCCAATCCATGGCATAGGTTCACTTGCAATAATGAGTGCTTTCCCTGCAGTCAGCAATGCTTTGTATAGATCTTAAGTTTCAGGAAATCCATACAAGCACAACTACATTCCAATGTTTTAAACCATATCAATAGTTTCCACTGAGAATTCAACTAAACAAATCCTCAGGTACCAGCTGCAAATCGGATTACGTCAATAAACTAAAAACAAAGATCTTTAGGAACAATGTGTTATGCAGCATTTGTGGAGGGAATGGACATGATGTTTCAGGTTAGGACCCTTCTTGAAACTGATTGGAGGAGGGAGGAAGAGCTGGGCAAGAGAAGTTGGGATGGGGCCATATTTAGCAAGTGATGGGCGGATTTAAGTAAGGGGGATTTTGACTGGCGGGTGGATGGTGTAACGAAGGTGAATAGGAAAGAAAAAAAGCATAATGTAAGAATAGAAGAGGAGGTGTGAAATGTAAAGCCAGAAGGGGGATCTGGATGGAAGTGGACAGGGGGAGAAGGGAATGGAAATATGGGACAGGGATGGGAGATGAACGTACGACAGAGGTGAAAAGAGCAGGGCGACTAGGGATGTAGTAGATGATGTGAGAAATTAGTGCCTGCTGGGCTGGATGGGGGTTGGGGAAGGGGCAGAGGAAGGGGGGGGAATGCTCCAATTCAATGCATTGAATTTGACAATGTACAATTTTCAACAAGTGAGATATTTGCTGTTTAGTGAGGATGTCAATCTCAGATAGACACTAATGCTGGAGTAACTCAGCAGGTCTGGCAGCATTTCTGGAGAAAAGTAATAGGTGGCGTATTGGATCAAGACCCTTCTTCAGACTGTAAGATAAAGACTGGAAGACAGAAAGATAAATATCATTGAATCTAGAGTCACAATTAGGCAAAATCAAGTCAGATGGTCTTACATTTGTTATCCATTGATACCTTTCTAGAATCTTGGAATTGGAGTTTATTAATTATCTCTGAACCCTCATTTATTGTTTAGGCGTTTAGAATGTAAGCCATTGAACACAAAAACATATACCGTCTTTTGAAGATATTATGCTTTGCAGAATATTTTCTTAAATAATATAATTATTTTAAATGTCTCCCCCCCAACTATCCTTGGTCACTCCATTTTCTGGATACTGTAATGAGTTACATTTGTAACGGGTATAGCTTGGACCCAATAGCAGCACAGAATCAGGCAGGTGTAATTGGTAATGAACCTTATTACGATACTGTAACACAGAGTAGTAACACAGGAATGGGTACACCGTACTCACACAGAGGCTCAGGATTGAGCGAGGGTTCCGAAGAGGGGCAGGCAGGAGACGTAGTCGGGGTAGCAGAAGGTCCGGTAACTAGAAGATCCAACACACGATGTAAACAAACCAGCGAGGGACAGACGAAAGGAGAGTCGAAGCCAGGCAGGTAGTCGAGGAGCCGTTGCAGGGATACACCAAACAGCCCAGGAGAGAGGCAGACAGAAACCAGGAGGTCGGGGACAGAAGGCTGAGGTGCTATCCGGGAAGACGACAGGACGGAATGGTCAGGGGCAGGCAGGTTTGAATCCGTGTAGGCAGTCGGGAAATCGCTGGAGAGTCTTGCATGAATGCTGAGAACAATCTGGCATTGTGTGAACGGTGAGGACAGTCTATATACCGGGTTAATAGGTGATCAGAGGCAACTGAGTGCAACAGGTGAGGAGAGTTAGGCTGATGAGAGGGGAGTGGCAGACACGCAGGTGAGGAGAAGGAGGGACCGGTGGAAAAGTACTGGGAGGTGAAGTGGATGAGAATGAGGAGAGGGCAGACTGTGACAACATTGACTAATTAAAAATGATGTATCTAACATATCTGCATTGTGATTTCTCCTTTATCAGCTTCCCATGGACCCATTTTAACTTTTGTTTCATTTTAAATGCATACTGCAGAAGTTCTAACTTGTTTGCATTGTGCTGGATGACTTAATTTTGTTTCTTCTCTCTCTATTTAGCCAATTTTCTGTTCTTCCTTTTCCATTTTTAATTCCTCTAATGTACGAATTTAATATATTTTTGTCAATATTTTAAACCTTTTTATTTCATGTAATACCATCCTTAACCTCTTTAGTTAGCTGCCATTTGAATGACTGCCCTCTATCTGTTGTTAATTAGATTGCAAATTAATTGTGAATTGTGAATTATTGATTTAAATGTTTGCCATCGTTTGTTAAAGATCGTACATTTTAATCAAGCTCCTTAATTTAGCTAATTCACTCCTTATGGTGACACAAATGGATTTATTTAAGTGGAATAATCTAGAGTTGAATGACAATTTTTCTCTCTCTCATTTTCTGTCATATTATAATTACTCTTGGTTAAGTAACCCTTTACTATCAGGTAAGTAATTAACTGTCTAACTACTCAGGAAAATCAAAAATAGCCGGAGTTACATTAACTGAATGAATGAGATGAATTGCATTAGAAACTTTTCTGAATGTATTCTTTAATCCTACAAACAACTTTTACCAAATTGCTTAACACAGGTGAAGTGAAGACTCATTGTAATTTTTCCATACAATTTCTTCCTTTTAATAACTCATCCAAAAATAATTAATTGAATGAAGGGTTTGGTGGGGTGGAGAAATAATGATTATAAACTATTAACATTTTTGTGTCTCATATTTTCTCTTCTTTATATCCATAACTACATGCTTCAGTGAGGAACACTTGATTTTGTCAGTATGCTTTTTAAGCCTATCGCCACAATAAAACTACCTGCTCATTACCTGAGGGATACGGTGGAGAGCATATTGATCTGGTTGTATTGCCTGATTCAGCAACTCGAATGCACAAGAACGAGAAAGATTACATAAAGTGGTAGAGACCGCCCAGACAATATCGGGTACTGACCTCCCCACCATCGAAGGGATCTATGAGAAACACGCCCTCAAAGAGGCAGCAGCATTATCAAAGACTTACACAATCCTGGCCATGATCTCACTTCACTGCTACCATCGAGAAGAAGTTATAGGAGTCGGAAAAAACCATGACCACCATGTTCATGAATACGTCTGAAGAAGGGTCTCGACCCGAAACGTCACCCATTCCTTCTCTCAAGGGATGATGCCTGTCCCACTTAGTTACTCCAGCTATTTGTGTCCATCTATGTTCATGAATAGCTCTTTCCAACAACCACCAGACTCTTGATCACTGCACAACACTAACTAAACTGTAATCTATGGACTGCCTTTGGTTGTACTAAGAACCTCAGGCATTTCCGTAATAATATTGTGGTTGTTAGTTTATTTTTTATTTTTTGTTTATTATGAGTTATCTGTGAGTATTGCATTTGCAGACCTGTTATGCTGCCGCAAGTAAGAATTTCATTGTTCCATTGTCGGTACGTATTACAATGAAACCCTCTTCATACTCTTGAGATTTAACTCATGCCCGTGTAATTCAATACTGCATTTTCTGAAAGATTTGGAAAATGCATTGTAAAAATAAATTGGTTAAGCAATTTATTAGAGTTAATTTCATAAATTAGAATGTTTCTGAACCTAATTATTGTGGTGTTGTGAGTAAAATGGTTCATATGTTTTCAAAATACTCAACAGAGGTTCAACTACACTAGCACGCTGTGAAAAGAAAATGATTTCTTTCTTTAGTGGTTTGTATAACTGCTGGTTGTCGTTTCCCATAGTTTTCATTTTTGCATCTTGCTGTGATTGGTAATAATTTACAAAAACACTTTTCAAACCAGCCCGTAGATAATTGAGTTGCTTTTTTTGGCCTTGGACTTTTGTGACTCAGTATAGTCCTCCAATTCTCAACAGATGGGTTCCTTTGTTGTTCCGTACAGCGGCAGAATAAACTGCAAACAGTGACAAATTCAGTCAGTCTCTCTCTCTTTATCCACTGTACAACTCATGTGGAGCCCGCCCGAAGGCTCGTCGGACAGCATGAGCGGGAGGGAGCTGAAGGCGCCTAACGCGAGGAGCAAGGGCCGGTAGGAGGGTGAACCGGGGTAAGGCCTCCAGCGCCTTCAAGGTCGGCTGCAGGAGCTGCCCCCCGGGATACAAAGATGGCCGGTCGAGGAGAGGAAAGGGACGTTGGTTCGCAGAAACTGCTCCAGTGCAGCACAGGCTGACCGAACTTTGGACTTTGAATGACTTTGGACTTATTGTAACAGGTGATGAGCCACAATGAAATTATTTTTGTTTTGCAAACCCAACAAAGTTACGAAGCATCCTGCATCGGCTCCTCCTTCATTCTTTCCCCCTCCTCCTCACCCCCCTCATAACGGTCCCCCCACACCGAGATCTCCTTTGTTCTTCCCCCCACAGCTGACCCCCATGCTGGGTCCCCCTTCGTTCCCAGCGGCGCATCCTCTGGTTCCCACGTGGCCCGTCCTCGACAATAATGGCATCGACTGCATGTGTAATATACACAAATAGAATGTCACTGCGCAGTCGCATATGCGACAAATAAAGCACTATTGAATCATTGAAATGGCAGATTATTTACTCTGGGACTAGAGAAGAGACGAGGGTATTTTGAGTCAATGTTTCACAATGCTCACATGGAAATGCTAAATGGAAAATGATTCTTTGTGGTAAGATCAAGATCTTTACAAAATAAAAAAGAGCAAAGTTATAAACTGATTCTAAACTTTACCAGAAGTCGATTGCCAATTAAATTCTCAGTTTTGACCAAAGTTGTGAAATGCTAATTGAAGAATTTAATTATTCTGCAATCTTAAGGGCCTGTCCTACTAAGGCGATTTTTTTCGGTGACTGCCGCCGACTGTCACAGTCGTAGCCCATCGCCAAAATAGTGGCGGCGGGACCCCCCTTCCCCCCCCCCACCCATCACAATGTCTACGACAAGCTACAACAACCTACAACCTAGTTGATGTCAAGCTACGGCTAGCTACTGACAACCGGCGAGCCATTAGGATGTCCACCTATGACCACACCTACGACAACCTACAACCACACACGCGACAAGCTACGACAACCAAAGTCAACCTACGTCCAAGTACGATAAGTAACGACCCTGTCGGCGACAACTGAAGACAATTCAGTCGCCGGTACCTGTCGCCGGTTGACATAGGTTGATGTAGGTAGCCGCCAATAGGATTCACCGGTTAGCATCAAGCTACAACCAACGTCACCTGGCAAGCAAGCACTTCGAAAAGGGAGACACGAGAGACTGCAGATGCTGGATCCTTGAGCAAAGCATCAAGTGCTGGAGGAACTCAGTTGGTCAGTTGTGCGGAGAACAGTTCCAATTGATTTCTTAAGTCTCCAGATGATGGTGTCTTGAGCCAAAATAGCATCTCTTCATTTTCCTGCGTGGATGCTGCCTGGCCCGGTGAGTTCCTCCAGCAGTTTGTCTAGATGGGTCTCGACCCCCAAAACATCACCCATTCCTTCTCTCCAGAGATGCTGCCTTTCCTGCTGAGTTACTCCAGTTTTTAGTGTCTATCTTCGGTTTAAACCAGCATCTGCAGTTCCTTCCTACACATGATCTCTCACCATGCTTGCGTGATTGCTAAATACCATTTGGAGACGTAAAAGACTGCAGATGCTATAATCCGAGCAAAAAAACTGCTGGAGGAACCACCAAGGTCAGGCAGCATCCATGCAGCAAAATGAAGCTATTTTGGCTCAAGGCGCCCTCATCTGGACCCATCTCAATACCATGTTGTAGAAAGGTTTACTTCCATCTTAATGGTTCAGATGATCATCATCTTTCTAGGTGACTATAACAGTGATGTCCATTGATGATGAGAGAAAGCAAAAACTTTGATGAAGACCACAAAGGAAAAACTCTGCAA
Source organism: Leucoraja erinaceus (assembly GCF_028641065.1). NCBI lineage: Eukaryota > Metazoa > Chordata > Chondrichthyes > Rajiformes > Rajidae > Leucoraja > Leucoraja erinaceus. Next base: position 11,721,471 of record NC_073400.1, read on the forward strand.
CTCAGCTTGTTCCTTTAACCTGGAAGCAAGTGAGTGAAAAATGTGCTTAAAATGTAATACCCGAGTTACCTTTTAAAGACCATGACACTGGAGAAAGGATAGATTTTATTGTTGTGTTTCTGGAACACCCTATTCCCTTCATGGTTTTGTAATTGGTGCAGCTAGCTATTCCACACATTTGCTATTTATGTAATAGTTGGCTGTACGAGTCAGTCGCCAATCCAAAAAAACCTTGGCTAAGACTGATAAGACCCAGGAAAATGAGCCAAAAATTCACACCTCAACTTCCACAGATTGCCCTAGCCTTATGAATTCTTATCTCTGAAGTCACATTGCGTCTTTAGCTTTCAACTGACACCTTTCCCTTGTTTGGTTAAGGCTGTGCTTGGTTTAAATGAGTGCAACCACTTGAACCTGTTTAAACCAAGCATGTTCAGCATAATTTCTTCTTCCTGTTTATAACCATTCCAGCTGCATTTTACATTGAACGAGAACTTTGCTTTAATTATAAATAATAAGGTCTAGTATCATCTCCTCCACCGAGACTTGTGTTAATTCAACAACAATCACCAATTCTGATCTCAGCGCCAAAACACACAAGCCCTAGAGTTTCATGGAGCTGGGATTATTAGCAGGAATAATTTTTTTTCATTTTCTGCCTGATTTCACATTGCTTTGCTTTCAGGCAAATGTTTATATTTAGACAAATGGAAAACTGGTACCCTGTATTGTCAGAAACCAAATATTTACAGGATTTTATAAAATTTAACATGAAATAAAAGATGAACACTGAAAAATGTATCTGCTTTCTGCTCTACATCGGTGAGACCAAGCGCAGGCTTGGCGATCGCTTCGCTCAACACCTCTGCTCAGTTCGCAATAACCAACCTGATCTCCTGGTGTCTCAGCACTTTAACTCCCCCTCCCATTTCAAATCTGACCTTTCTGTCCTGGGCCTCCTCCATAGCCAGAGTAAGTCCCGCTGCAAATTGGCAGAACAGCACCTCATATTTCGCTTGGGTAGTTTACACTCCAGCAGTTTGAACATTGACTTCTCCAATTTCAGGTAGTCTTTGTTTTCTCCTTCCTTCCCCTCCCCTTCCCAGCTCTCCCACAGCCTACTGTCTGTGCCTCTTCCTTTCTTTTCCCCGCCCCCCCCCCCCCCCCCCCCCCCCACATCAGTCTGAAGAAGGGTCTCAACCCAAAACTCCATAGATGCCTATTCCTTCGCTCCATAGATGCTGCCTCACCCGCTGAGTTTCTCCAGCTTTCTTGTCTACCCCCGCTTTCATTAAAATTGTTTTGCACTCACATCAGGACATTCTATTCTGCCTCCAAAACTTGTTGCACTGAAGGCAATTGAATTAATTTCTGGGGCACTGAAAATATTCAGTTGCCACTCTTCCATTTGCAGATTATTTCCCATTGTTCTGTTGCCAGTGCAAGTGACAAACGTGAGTGTGTAGGAAGGAACTGCAAATGCTGGTTTAAACTGAAGAGACACAAAAAGCTGGAGTAACTCAGCAGGAAACGCAGCATCTCTGGAAAGAAGGAATGGGTGACCTTTTGGGATGAGACCCTTCTTAGGGTTTCGACCCGAAAAGTCACCCATTCCTTCTCTCCAGAGATGCTGCCCATCCCACTGAATTACTCCGGCTTTTTGTGTCCATCTTCAGTGTAAACCAGCATCTGCAGTTCCTTCCTACACATCCCTTACATGACTTTGCCCCACCTCAACTCGCCTCTTGTTTCAAGCTTTCTCTCCCCTACTCCATCAGTCTGAAGAAGGTTCCGGACACAAAAAATCATCTGTCCGTTCCCTCAACAGATGCTGCCTGACTTGCTGAGTTCCTCCAGCCTCGTATTTTTGGAAAGGGAATAAAGAGGCAGTTCAGTTCTAGAACAGCTATTGAATGTATGCAAACAAGTGGAGCTGTCTAATCTGGTATCATCCACCAATGCTTTACACCCTGTAAGCTGCAGAGATTTATCAGCTCTCTCGACTAATATGCTACGTATTCATTTCTTATGCCGGTGTGAGCAGTTTATCATTTCAAGATCCTTCAAGATTTACCAGAAGAGCATAAACGATAAGCAGTAAGCCAGGAGTTTCTATTATTTTGTAGATCAAACACTTGGTTCCCATCCTGGAGTTACAAGTTGAATATTACTCGTATGCTATAGCTGGGAACCCACATTGGTGTCCTGGAGTCATACAGCATGTAAACAGGCCCTTCAGCCCAACTTGCTCTGGCCGACCAAGATGCCCCATCTACTCTAGACCCACCAGCCTGGATTTGGCTCTTTTCCCTTTCAACATTTCCTGTCCATGTACCTGCCCAAAAAAGACATTTAAATAGTGCTATATAGTACTGTGGGGAAAAAGAAAAATGTTTTGCATAATGTGCACAATTCTCTGCAAACAGCCACGATGTCTGTTCTTGCTGCATAAGCTAAATCTGAGAAATTAGAAGCAAAAGAGCGGTATCACAAGAGTGATTAGGCAAAGAAAAAGCAAAACAAGATGTCGCTCAAGGTCACCATGCTCCAAGCCACGTAGAAAGCAGTCTAATAAAATAGGGATAGATGCAAAAAGCTGGAGTAATTCAGCGGGACAGGCAGCATATCTGGAGAAAAGGAATGGGTAACGTTTCGGGTCGAGACCCTTCTTCAGACTGGTTAGGGATAAGGGAAATGAGAGATGTGGACTGATAAAGAACAATGAATAAAAGATATGCAAAAAAGTAATGATGATACAGGAAACAGGCCATTGTAATTGCTGTTTGTTAGGTGAAAACGAGAAGCTAGTGCGACTTTGGTGGGGGAGGGATAGGGAGCGAGGGAATGCCGGAGCTACCTGGTGAGAGAAATCAATATTCATACCATTGGGTTGTAAGCTGCCTAAACAAAATTAGAGATGCTGTTCCTCCAATTTGCATTTAGCCTCACTCTGACAATGGAGGAGACTTAGGACAGAAAGGTCTGTGTAGGAATGGGAAGCAGAGTTAAAGTGTTTAGGAACCGGGAGATCAGGTAGGTTCAGGCGGGCTGAGCGAAGGTCTTCAGCGAAATGATTGCCCAGTCTATGTTTGGTCTCACCGAATTATAAGAGTCCACATCTTGAACAACAGATACAATAGCTGAGGTCTGAGGACATTGCAGGAAACTAGAGAGGAAATTGCGGGAGCCCTGGTTGAAATTTACAAGTTGTCCTTAAATACAGGAGAGGTGCCGGAAGACTGGAGGGTGGCAAATGTTGTGCCTCTTCTCAAGAAGGCTGCAGGGAAAATGCTTGGAACTATAGGCTAGTGAGCTTAACACCTGTAGTTGGAAAGTCACTAGAGGGTATTCTGAGGGATAGGTTACACAGCATTTGGATGGGCAAGGGCCGATTAAGGATAGTCAGCATGGTTTTGTATGTGGGAGGTCATGTCTCATAAATCCTATTCCTTCGCTCCATAGATGCTGCCTCACCCGCTGAATTTCTCCAGCATTTATATCTACCTTCGATTTTTCCAGCATCTGCAGTTCTTTCTTAAACACAAATCTGATTGATTTTTTTGAAGACATGACCAAAATGGTTGATGAGCGCAGAATTGTAGATGCAGTGTACATGGATTTCAGTAAGGTATTCAACAAGATTCCGCATGGTAGGCTGCTCTGGAAGGTTAGATCGCATGGTATCCAAGGAGAGATAGCTGAATGGATAGCAAATTGGCACAATGGAAGGAAGCAAAGGGTGATGGTGGAAGGTTGCTTCTCGGACTGGAGGCCTGTGACTAGTGGTGGGCCCGTTACTGTTTGTCATCAACATAAATGATTTGGATGAGAAAATACAGGGCAAGATTCGCAAGTTTGCTGATGATACAAAAGTGAGTGGTTTTGCAGTTAGTGAAGATGGTTGTGAACGATTGCAGCAGGATTGGAATCGATTGGCCAGGTGGGCGGAGGAATGGTTGATGGAATTTAATACAGAGAAGAGTGAGGTGTTGCATTTTGGGATGTCGAACAAGGGAAGTACCTGCACAGTAAATGGTAGGCTTCTGGGTAGTGTTGTAGAGCAGAGGGATCTAGGAGTGCAGGTGCATGGTTCCTTGAAGGTCAAGTCGCAGGTAGATAAGTGGTCAAAAAAGCTTTTGGCATTTTGGCCTTCATCAGTCAGAGTATTGAGTATAGAATTTGGGAGGTCATGTTGCAGTAGTATAAGACATTTGTCAGACCTCATTTAGAATATCGTGTTTAGTTCTTGGCACCATGTTATAGGAAAGATATTGTCAAGCTTGGAAGGATTCAGAAAAGATTTACAAGGATGTTGCAGGACCAGAGTGTGTGAGCTCTTGGGTGAGGTTGAGTAGGCTGGGTCTCTATTCCATGGAGTGCAGGAGGATGAGGGGGAATCTTATAGAGGAGTACAAAATCATGAGAGGAATAGATCGGGTAGATGCACAGAATCTCTTGCCCAGAGTAGGGGAATCGAGGACCAGAGGTCATAGGTTCAGGGTGAAGGGGAAAAGATTTAATAGGAATCTGAGGGGTAACTTTTTCACACGAAGGGTGGTGGGTGTATGGACCAGAGGAGGTAGTTGAGGCTGGAACTATCCCATTGTTTAAGAAACAGTTAGACAGGTGCATGGATAGGTCAGGTTTGGAGGGATATGGACCAAGTGCAGGCAAGTGGGTCAAGGGTAGCTGGGACATTGTTGGCTGGTGTGGGCAAGTTGGGGTAAAGGGCCTGTTTCCACACTGTACCACTCTATGACTCTCGGTGCAAGTGAACCTCTGCCTAACCTGAAAGTACTGTCAGGGTCCCTAGACAGAGTCGAGGAAGGAGGTATAGGGACAGGAGTTGCATCTTCTGGATCTGCAACGGCCATGAGCCCCAGGCCGAGTTCGACGATCGCTTGCCTGCTTCTGCTGCTGTTGGAGATGAGACGTTGCGCTGCGCCAGGATCTTGAGCCTGTCCCACTTAGGCCATCAGTTACGCGACAGGTGGTGGGCGAAGATTTCGTTCAAGATGAAGTCCACACTCCTCCATGCCACTCCACAATCCTCCACACCACTCCATGCTCCCGCCCCACGCTACCCACGCGCTACCCAAACGCTAGCGAGTCGCGTAAATGGCACGCGAAAGACAACCAAGTGTGACAGGCCCTTACCTCCTCTGGCAGCCCATTCCAAATACTCACCACACTCAGTGTGAAAAAGTGCCCCTCAAATTCCTATTAAATCGTTCCCCTCTTACCTTTCTTACCTTAAGCAAATGTCCTCTGTTTCTTGATTCCTTTGCCCTGCGTAAAAGTTGCTGTCCATCCACCCTATCTATTTCCCTCATGATTTTATACACCTCTATAAGATGGAGAATTATAATCGAGAATTAATTCTATGAAAGAAAATATCTAATCAGTTGCACTAAGCAACAATTTGATGTTCGATTGATTAATCAATTGAGTGGGCTGCAGACTTTTCCTTTATTTGCTTGACTGAACATCGGCTCAGAGTGGTTTTGTTACCTTGAAATGTCACCTTGGATTTGAAGTGTCCTTCCAGACAAGAAACATTACAGACACAAATCTTCCTAAATGTGTAAGGAAAATTCAAGTTGAATGTGAAACCAGGACTGAATCAAAGCAAAATAATTAAACAACAGTGCACTGGCCTCGAAAAACCATATGATTTAGACAAAGGCTGTGGAGGGAGAGATGGAGTCACCACTTGAAGTCAATGACCATCTATCAAAACATCGACCTGAATCCGTAACTGTGTTGCTCCCTCCACAGATCATCTTTAACCTGCTGAATTTCTAGCATTTAAAAAAAAATTCAGACTTGTCACATTTGCTATATTTTGATTTTACAGTAGTCATAAAGTGATATTGTCACACAGTGTGGAAACAGGCCCTTCGGCCCAACACCCACGCCAACCAACATGTCACATCCACACTAGTTTCATCTGCCTGCGTTTGGCCATATCTCTCTAAATCTGTCCTGTCTCGTTTCTTAAATGCTGTCATAGTCTCTGCCTCAACAACCTCCTTTGGTAGCTCGCTTATGTGAAAATGTTACCCCTCGGATTCCTTTTTTATCTTTTCCCCTTATTTATGAATAATTGGGAATTTTTGTCTGAAATTATAGACAGCTGAATATATTAATCAACCCATAGCTGTATAAGCTTTTACCTTATTGATTTAATTAAACATTTGAAAAGAATAGTAATTAGACTCCAGAAGCAACTCATTCTTTAGGCCACCATTGATTTCAGAAAAATCCATTTTGCTCGGTTGTAAACAAGTGGGCAGTTCTGCTGTTATCTTGAGATCACTACACACATGTTCCTGGACTATGCTGCCTCTCTGGACAGTTGGGAAAGGGTGCAGATGAGGTTTAGCCAAAATGCTGCCTAGTTTAGAGGGTATTCGTTGCTGACCTACTATGACCTTCTGTGACCTACTACGACTAAACCTATGAGTAAAAAAAGTATCGATTTTTTTCCATGGCGACCTTTTGTTACTCGCAGGCATTTTTTAACAGGCTGAAAAAACCGCCGCGACCTAGCTGAGGCCTCGAGTACGCGGAGACCACTCTCGAGCATGAAGGAGAGTTATGAAGACCTCCTACGACCTCGTGTCGAAACATGCTGTGAGTACAAGTCGAGGGCAAACTCGCCAGAACTCGCGGATTAGGTTGCCCAAGTGGGACAGGCCCTTTAGGTGTCGTATAGGGTGATTTGTTGTGCTTTCTAAAAATAAAGTTGTTCCAGTGCTTGAATCAGTGGTTTATTGACTGACCTAGACTGGGGGGGGGGGGGGGGGGGGGGGGGGGGGGGGGGGGGGGGGGGGGGGGGGGGGGGGGGGGGGGGGGGGGGGGGGTGGGGGGGGGGGGGGGGGGGGGGGGGGGGGGGGGGGGGGGGGGGGGGGGGGGGGGGGGGGGGGGGGCTGGGGGGTGGGGGGGGGGGGGGGGGGGGGGGGGGGGCGTGGGGGGGGGGGGGGGGGGGGGGGGGGGGGGGGGGGGGGGGGGGGGGGGGGGGGGGGGGGGGGGGGGGGGGGGGGGGGTGGGGGGGGGGGGGTGGGGGGGGGGGGGGGGGGGGGGGGGGGGGGGGGGGGGGGGGGGGGGGGGGGGGGGGGGGGTGGGGGGGGGGGGGGGCGGGGGGGGGGGGGGCTTAGAAAGAGCTTATTTACACTGGAGTAACTCAATGGGTCAGACGACATCTTGGGAGGACATGGATGTGAAATTTCAGGTCAGGACCCTTCTTCATGCATAGAGACCTGGATAGGTAACATTTTGGGTCAGAAACCTTCTTCTTAAAACATTTAACCTTCATTTATTAAATACTTACCTTTCTTTCATTCATTTTAATGGGATCTGAGGGAGCTGGGCGCTCTATAGAGTATGGCACTATTGCCACTCATGCAGTTCTTTGCAGCTGTTCTCCAGCTGCTGCTCTGCCGTGTTGCAACTTTCATGCCACAATAACCCTGTTCCTAGCTTACCTATGGGAGGACCCATCGCCAGACAATCTCCATTTATGATTTATAACGATAATGTGCTCCTTAAATTGCATTGAATTTTGCCACTCAAGAGTGGGAATATTGTACATCTATCAGCACTTGGAGAGAAATGGTTGCTTTTGTGACTACACTTTTTGAGGTGCAAAAATATAATGCTCTGTAATATCTTCACACATGTCAATCTTTATTGAATTTGTATATTGTGGATCGTTTACTCTGAAAAATTACCTTCATCATCGGAGCAGCTATGCGTTGAGAGAAATGTTTCTACTTCTGTAGATGAACAATATAAATCAGAGAGATAGCATGCAAGGATCTATATGCAATGCAATTAGATATGATCAGTCAGTACAGTTTTGTTCAGCTGGTACAGCTAAATCTCACAGCTTCTTCTTGTGTCGTATGTCTTTTAGACCTGCAGCTCCGTTGAGGCAAGCCAGGCCAACGTGTCATCATCCAGGCCAATCATACCTTCGGTGGCTGGTGTTTGGGGCAACTGGTGATTATGTGCTCCACTGTCTCACAGTTACTGCAACCTTACATCAATTATGACCTTCAGTGCTATAGGGCCAGGAAGCGAGCGGGCAAGATAATCTCTGACCCCTCTCACTATTTGAATCGCTTCCCTCTGGAAGGCGACTCTGGACTGTCAAAGCTGCCACAACCAGACATAAAAACAGTTTTTATCCACGAGTAGTTGCTGTACTCAACAGCCAAAAATCTGTAGCCTTCCTTTGATCTGGTATTTTGTTGGTTCACACGCTTGATCAATGGTGTTTTATCATTAATGTTTTATTGTTATTAATGTTTAGTATTTTCGGAGTCATTCGTAACTGTCACTGTATGTCATGTTGTTACTTGTGCGTGGAGCACCAAGGCAAAATCTTTGTATGTGAATACTTGGCCAATAAACTTACTTACTTACTTACTTACTTAGTAACTGGACATGTTTGCACACTCAACCTTGTGACTTTCTCAGCGCCCTTATGTGGTGACTATTTGCATACCGTGGATATGCAAGCAAAGAATTTCACTGTGACTTGTTACATGTGGCAACAAAGTATTCATTCATTTATTCAACCTTAACTATAGGGGTTTCCTTTGGGGACTGGTTTTGTCCCATGTCCTAAAGGAGTGCAGATTTGTAGGTTAGACACAGGAACTGCAAATGTTGGAATCTTATGTAGAACACAAAATGCTGGAGTAACGCAATGGGTCAAGCAGCAGCTCTAGAGGACATGGATAGGTGACTTTTTGGGTGGGACCCTTCTTCAGACTAATAGTGGGGGGGGGGGGATGAAAGCTGGGAGAGTGTAGATGCAGGACAAAGCGTGGCAGGTAATAAGTGGACACAGGCAAGGGTGGTTTTTTACTTGCAACGCTTTGTCTTGCCTTTCCTCTCTCCTACTTTTCGTTCACCCCCAACCCCCTAAAATGCGAGAGATCAGGGTCTCGACCCAAGACATTTCAGGCCGGGACCATTCTTTCCTCTTTTTTCAAAAAGCCCCAAAAGGATCCAAATTGGTAAGTTAATTAGCCTCTGTGTGTGGGTGAATGGTAGAATCTGGGCGAGTAAATAGGAATATGAAGAAAATAAAATGAGTTTATTTCTAAATTAATGTAAAACAAGTGCTTGATGGTTGGTGCGGACTCGATGAGCTTAATGGCCTGTTTCCATGCTATACGATTAATTACTCTAATTTACGATTACAACACTAGATGCGAGTGGAATTAATTCTAGAGAGGACAGTGATGCAGCTAGTGAACCTACTGCATCACATATCAGGCAGCACCGTGCCAGTGATAGAGTTGTTGCCTTACAGCGCCAGAGACCACAGGTGCTTTTCTGTACGAAGTCAGTACGTTCTCCCCGTGACCTGCATGAGTATTCCCTGGGATCTGGTTTCCTCCAACACTCAAAATACGTTCAGGCTCGTAGGTTTATTCGCTTGGTATAATTGTAAATTGTCCCTAGTGTGGGGATCGCTGGTCACCAAAGGGCCAGATTCCGCACTGTATCTCTAAAACTAAAACGAAATAAAACTAAAAAAATATCCATTGATCCAGATCCAATGCTGACCTTCGATTTTCCCATATTTTCCTGAACTCTTATCAGGTCAGATGATTATTCTGTGTAAATACCTGAGACTGTCTTAAGGGCCTGTCCCACCAGCATGCGATTGCATGCGTCTAGCGCGACCAAACGTGGTGGCTTGAGGCATACGGCCTCGCGGGACCGGTCCCACTTCCAACCGCGGAGCCGTCTGGAGTTGTGCAGGGCCGGTCCTGACATCATACTCGCCAATCAGCTGGACAGCAGGTGGGCCAACTGAATTTGGACGTCGCACGGCGTTGGGCGGTTATGTCATCGTGCAACGGCACGCCGGGCGGTGACATCATCGCGCAACGCCACGTGCTAGGCATACACTGTCAAGACGCTGCGTACGGCGTCAAGACGGTGCATACGGCGTAGAGACGGTGCGTAAGCCCGTCGAGGCGCTGCGTACGGCCTCTATGCGGCTGCGGGCCGACAGGCCATTGCCGCGCGGAATTTTTGGACAATGTCAGTTTTTCGGAGCCCCGCGCGATGTCGGGGCCAGCCCCGCACAACTCCATACGGCTCCGGCGATCGAAGTGGGACCGGCCCCACAAGGCCGTATGGCTCAAGCGACCACATTAGGTCACGCTAGCCACATGCAGTCGCATGCAGGTGGGACAGGCCCTTTACAGCTCCACCTTGTTTGCTTGGGGCACTAAGTAAGTATCTTTCTCCCTCATCCAATTTTTGATAGTCTGCTCTGTGCCTTTCATTTTGCCACGATGTATGATCTGTGCAAGTGAACAAGTCCAAAGTTTAGAATTGAAATTTTGCTTCATTATCTGAAATTTCCTGATGTCCTATCTCTGTAAAAGGCAAGGAGGCGACAATGCAGAAATAAGCACTGCCTTTCGAGGTGAACAAATCGATTAGACCAATCTTGCTGGGGTTGCTCAAGCAGAGACAGATGATATCACGGACTTGATCAGATTTCTCCCTTCTGCTGAACCTGTCAGACAGTTCCATATATCTTATTTACTTAAGCCAGGCTACCATACAGCATATATTCAACACATTGCTTTTTTATCTGGTGGCTCACTCCACAATAATAAATAATAAATTCAATGGTCAAAACACATTTCAAAGCATAAATCATTAAATATTGATCAATATTACCTACACTGGCAATTCAATTATTTAAAGATTTGTTTGCTTTAAGTTTGCTGTATAGATGATCTTCATTTGACCGAAAGTTTTTAAAAAAAGTCAAAATGTATTTTTTTACTAAATATATAAGGGTTGATATTAAAGGAATTTTTCAATGAAAGATGCCCAAAGCTATTTTTATTCCAAGGACATTTATCCGTAGATGATTATATAATGTTTATGCCAAATCATTCCCCAAAACAAACTTCTTTGAGTGAATGTAGCACTTCTGAAAGAGCTCCTTGGAAACTTTCAGTCATTCATTTATGTACACCTATCCACCAACAGTACAGATACTGATTTTATTTTAGAGTCATGCAGCACAGAATCATGCCCTTCAGCTCAACTTATCCATGCCTGTATGAGCTGTACCCATTTGTCCGAGTTTGGCCCATGCCCCTCGAAATTCTTCCTATCCATGTGCCAGTACAAATGTCTTTTAAATGTTGTTATAGTACCTGCCTCAACTACATCCTCTGGCAGCTCGTTCCATATACCCACCACCCTCTGACTGAAAATATTGCCCGCTCAGGTTCCTATTAAATCTTTTCCCTCTCACAAACTGATGTCCTCTTGTCTTGATTCTCCTATCCTGGGTAAAAGACACATCCACTGAAACAATGTGTTTTTCTCATTCAAGTGTTAATCTGCTTTTTTTTTAATATAATAGTCCCCATTCTATTCCACTTGGGTGAGATTCCTCGTCAAGTTATTGAATTTAACCTCTTTGTTAATATTTTCTATTCCAGGTTTTTCCTTCTTCTTAGCTGCTCTAAGTCATATGACATTATATTCTCCAGTTAACTCAGATTCCTATTAAAACATTTCCCTTCACTTTGAACCTAGTTCCTCTGGTCCTCGATTCCCCTACTCTTGGCACGAGATTCTGTGCATCTGCCCGATTTACTCCTCTCATGATTTTATACACTTCTATAAGATCACCCCTCATCCTCTTGCGATCCAAAGAATAAAGACCCAGCCTACTCAACCTCTCTCTATAGCTCAGACACTTTAGTCTTGGCAACATCCTCATAGATCTCCTCTGAACCCTTTCAAGCTTGACAATATTTTTCCTATATCATGGTGCCCAGAACTGAACACAATACTCTAAATGCACTCAACAACATCAATCAGAGTAGTATACAACTGCAAAATGATCTCCCAACTCCCATAGAAGTTGGGAGGTCATTTTGCAGTTGTATAATACTCTGATGCGCGAAATGTATTTTTGACCACCTTATCTAACTGGGACTTGACCTTCAAGGAACCATGCACATGCACTCCTAGATCCCTCTGCTCTATAACACTCCCCAGAAACCTACCATTCACTCTGTACGTCCTGCCCTTGTTAGACGTCCCAAAATGCCTCGCCTCGCATTTCTCTGTATTAAATTCCATCAACCATTCCTCAGCCCACCTGGCCAATCGATCAAGATCCTGCTGCGATCTTTCACAACCATCTTCTCTATTTGCAAAACCACCCACTTTTGTATCATCAGCAAACTTGCGAATCTTGCCCTGTATGTTCTCATTCAAATAATTATGTAGATGACAAACAGTAATGGGCCCAGCACCGAACCCTGAGACACACGACTAGTCACAGGCCTCCAGTCCGAGAAGCAACCTTCCACCATCACCCTCTGCTTCCTTTCATAAAACCAATTTGCTATCCATTCAGCTATCTCTCCTTGGATCCCATGCGATCTAACCTTCCAGAGCAGCCTACCATGCGGAACCTTGTTGAATGCCTTATTTATGCAACATCTGCAGCTCTGCCCCCATCAACCTCTTTGGTCACGCTTTCAAAAAAAATCAATCAGATTTGTGAGATACGACTTCCCACGTACACAACCATGCTGACTATCCCTAATCAGCCCTTGCCCATCTAAATGTAACTTTCCAACTACAGATGTTAAGCTCACCGGCCTATAGTTCCCAGCATTTTCCCTGCAGAGCTTCTTAAATAGATGCACAACATTTGCCACCCTCCAGTCTTCCTGCACCTCTGCTGTATTTAAGGAAGATACAATTCGATAAGTGCAATACTATTCTCAATTGTATTGGACATCATTTAATGTACAGTATCTGTATTTGCATTTATCTTCCTCTCAGATACTTTAAATTCTGACTTTAGAACATAATTAATCTTATTCTCTATGTCATTGGTTTTAACTTGGATGCCCTCATTCAAAGGTTCACTGCTTCAATGGTTCACTGGTACTTTAATGTCCTGTGTGCAAATGCTTAGTTAAACTGTTTTCTTACAACCATTCCAGTAAAGTATTGCCATACATAAGCACATCCTAATTAGCAAAGTATACTGAAATAGTCCACTGAGCCTGCATGCAAGAAGCATTGTGTTTTTACAGCATTTTCAGAGTCCATTCCATTCTCTAGTTCTTATGAGCAATGCCCAGTCCAGACAAGCCCCAGGCTGCTGCGGGTATCCAACCGTTGCCTTCCTTGGACGTGTGAATCGACCTGTGAACCAACGTTCCTCTCCTCGCCCGTCCACCTTTGTGCCATGGGGAAGCCCTGCTGCCAAACTGGAAGGCGCGGTAAGGCCATTCCCCGGTTCCAACCTTGCTCCTTGCCCGCTGTGTCCATCCTCATCGCTGGCTCCATCCTCCCGGTCTCTGGTTTTTGGGGAGGAGCAGGGCCTGCTCGGTGGCTTCCTCGCCTACCAACCGCGGCCCGCTGGGTCCTACTGTGTCTGGTCACGTAGGAGCTACTGCCACCGCGTAACCCACTGGGTACTATAGTGCATCTTCCACTGAATCATTCGCAAGACAAATTCTACACAGGGATGTAAAGTATGGAAACTAAAACTTTGTATTAGTGTTTGCAAATCATTTAGTTTATGCCAAGTGTTGATGTCAATTCATTCCTCCTTGAAACGTCCACATGCTTTTTTGCTTTGCAAAATATTCATTTTCCAATTGTGTACCTATTTGCTCCATGCTCCCCATGATTCTACAGAAAGGACACCTTGTTCTGACAAGTATAAGTCTTCTCAGGATATAAGCTGGATTGCATGGTGGGTTCAATTCATTTTTCTCACGAATATGCTTTCCATTGACCTGTTCCTTAACTGGAAGCATTGTTTTTAATATACTAATTCTCAATAGAATTTGTTTTTCTGTTAATGGGGCATAATCTTCAGAGCCTGAGCTTCAGAATTGATAAGTGCTATGATGGGATTTGCCTGTATCTTCACAACATCCATAAGAGGTTCTCAGAAATGGGAATAGTCCCCGAGGATTGGCGTACTGCGCATGTTGTTCCATTGTTTAAAAAGGGTTCTAAGAGTAAACCTAGCAATTATAGACCTGTTAGTTTGACTTCAGTGGTGGGCAAATTAATGGAAAAGATACTTAGAGATAATATATATAAGCATCTAGATAAACAGGGTCTGATTAGGAACAGTCAACATGGATTTGTGCCTGGAAGGTCATGTTTGACTAATCTTCTTGAATTTTTTGAAGAGGTTACTAGGGAAATTGACGAGGGTAAAGCAGTGGATGTTGTCTATATGGACTTTAGTAAGGCCTTTGACAAGGTTCCTCATGGAAGGTTGGTTAAGAAGGTTCAACTGTTGGGTATAAATGCAGGAATAGCAAGATGGATTCAACAGTGGCTGAATGGGAGAAGCCAGAGGGTAATGGTGGATGGCTGTTTATCGGGTTGGAGGCAGGTGACTAGTGGGGTGCCTCATGGATCTGTGTTGGGTCCTTTGTTGTTTGTCATGTACATCAATGATCTGGATGAAGGTGTGGTAAATTGGATTAGTAAGTATGCAGATGATACCAAGATAGGGGGTGTTGTGGATAATGAAGAGGATTTCCAAAGTCTACAGAGTGATTTAGGCCATTTGGAAAAATGGGCTGAAAGATGGCAGATGGAGTTTAATGCTGATAAATGTGAGGTGCTACACCTTGGCAGGACAAATCAAAATAGGACGTACATGGTAAATGGTAGGGAATTGAAGAATACAGTTGAACAGAGGGATCTGGGTATAAACCGTGCATAGTTCCTTGAAGGTGGAATCTCATATAGATAGGGTGGTAAAGAAAGCTTTTGGTATGCTAGCCTTTATAAATCAGAGCATTGAGTATAGAAGCTGGGATGTAATGTTAAAATGTACAAGGCATTGGTGAGACCAAATCTGGAGTATGGTGTACAATTTTGGTCGCCCAATTATAGGAAGGATGTCAACAAAATAGAGAGAGTACAGAGGAGATTTACTAGAATGTTGCCTGGGTTTCAACAACTAAGTTACAGAGATAGGTTGAATAAGTTAGGTCTTTATTCTCTGGAGCGCAGAAGGTTAAGGAGGGACATGATAGAGGTCTTTAAAATGATAAGAGGGATAGACAGAGTTGATGTGGACAAGCTTTTCCCTTTGAGAATAGGGAAGATTCAAACAAGAGGACATGACTTCAGAATTAAGGGACAGAAGTTTAGGGGTAATATGAGGGGGAACTTCTTTACTCAGAGAGTGGTAGCGGTGTGGAATGAGCTTCCAGTGGAAGTGGTGGAGGCAGGTTCATTGGTATCATTTAAAAATAAATTGGATAGGCATATGGATGAGAAGGGAATGGAGGGTTATGGTATGAGTGCAGGCAGGTGGGACTATTTGTTCGGCACGGACTTGTAGGGCCGAGATGGCCTGTTTCCGTGCTGTAATTGTTATATGGTTATATGGTTATAAGCTTATTACATGTCTTAACATCTCAGCAAAGCAGTTTAAAATCTCACTTCAGCAAAACTGCATTAACTTTGAGCTTCATTGGTTCTTTTTTTTGGTCCCAATTATTTTCTATTTTGAAAACCTCGTCTTTCAGAAGATCATCACTTCACCGATGGATGTTAAGTATTTGAAAGTTTTCCAACACCATTCTAATCCAGAGCAAGGCATTTAGATAGGCACATCGATATGCAGAGAATGTAGAGATATGATCATGTCCAGCCAGATCGTGGCATCATGTTCAGCACAGCCAATGTGGGCCAAAGGGCCTGTTCCTGTGCTGTACTTTTCTGTATTCTATGATTAAGAGTAGTTTCCAGAATAATACGATCAGAGCAATTATCAGAAATAACATCACTTGATTAAATCCTCCGTCAGCATTGAGTCTGGGAACACAGGCTCTGCACAGAGGGAGTTTTATAAAGATAACTTATGGCATTTTATATGGATTTGTTTCTTGCTGTTTGTTTTCAGGATCAGTATAAGACCAATACAGCTGCTCCTTGACCTACGATGGGGTTACGTTCCGATAAACCCATTGTAAATCGAAAATATCGTAAGTCAAAAACGCATTTAATGTGATCACGTGACTGGAATTGAGCTGCGACTCACCGCTGCTGCCCAACGTTTGCACCATCGTAAACTCGCGATATCGTAAGTCGAAGCATCGTAAATCGAGGAGCATCTATACACCAGTCTGGATCTCATTATTTTATTCCCTCAGTAACATTCTCTTTCATCTTCATAATGCTGGAATAAATATACAATTGAAATCGAGCCACACAGTTTGTGCAATGGTGAGTTTTAATGTAGTGTTCCGAGTGCTTGGCTATCGTTGTATTTCTCCATTTTTACTGCAGCTATTCTTGACCTTCTCAACCAGCAGCACTTACAGTAAATCTTGCACAACCTGAATCTTGCGTAACCAGTGGGCAGCAAAGTTGCGCAGGTGGTAGAGCTGCTGCCTCACAGTGTCAGAGGCCCGGTTTTGATCCTGTGCAGAGCTTGCATGTTCTCCCTGTGACCAGATGGACTTCCTCTGGGTGCTCCAGTTTCCACACACATGCCAGGCGTGCAGGTTTATAGGTTAAGTAGCCTCTATAAATTGTCCCCAGCGTGTAGGGAGTGGAGGGTAAGGTGAGATAACCTAGAACTAGTTTGTTTAGTTTAGTTTAGGGAAACAATGTGGAAACAGCCTCTTTGACCCACCGAAGTCCATGGGGGCCAGTGTTCACCTGTACACTAGTTCTATCCTACACACTAGGGACAATTGTTACGGAAGCCAATTAACCTACAAACCTGCACCTCTTTGGAATGTGGGAGGAAATCGCAGCACCTGGAGAAAACCAAAGTGGTCACAGGGAGAACATACAAACTTCATATATATATAATACCTGTAGTGAGGATTGAACCTGGATCTCTGGTGCTGTAGAGCAGCAACCTTACCTCTGAGCCACTGTGCTGAATGGGTGATTAGTGGTTGGCATGGACTCAGTGGGCTGAAGGGCCTGTCTCCATGCTGTATCTCTAAACTAAACTTATCAGAAACTCATCTGGAATATCACACAGTCTCATATCCTGACATCCCAAAACCATTCCACCATAGTCCAAGTCTCAAGAAGCTCAACACCATCCAAGTCAAAGAAACTTGTTAGATAGATATCTCTCAATTCCTTCCATTGACATTGAACAGTGCACAATGGCTGTAATTGTTCCCTTTGCAAAATGCACAGCATTTACTCACCCATTGTATCTGGCAAACTCGTGTCATCTACCACCTCGGTGGACAAAGACAGCAGGTGTGTGGAAATATCTCAAACTTCAGCTTCCAGTACTCATCACACATCATCTTGATTTGGAAATATATCACTGATCCTCCGTCATAATGGAGTGTAAAATCTAGGAACAATAGGACTACAGGAGGACCATCACCACGCGACTGCAGCAGGTCTAGAAGGTGGTCCATCACCACATTATAGATAGGCATTGAATCCATACAAAGGTTGCTGTCTGACATATCAGGCTGAATCATAGTGGCAATGGCCAAAGGTTTCAAAGAGGACTACCTGTATTCAATACCAATATATGGACCTGTTCTAGGTCTCAGATGCCTAGAGCATCTGACATCCTGCTCCATTAATGAATTCATGGAAACAAAGAACCACAGATGCTGGTTAATACACAAAAGAATATCTCTGAGAAGAAGCATCCTTGGAGGACATGGATAGATGATGTTTCAGGTCGAGCCCCTTCTTCAGACTGACAATATTTCAGGTCAAGACCCTTCTTCTGACTGAGAAGGGTCTTAACCTGAACAATCACCTATCTATATTCTCGAGAGATACTGCCCGACTTGCCAAGTTACTCCAGCACTTTATTCCTTTAGTGAATTACTTGTGGATTATTTTAGTACTTTTAATAATAATTCTTTACATTACAATTTAGCTTTATTCATTTTTTTAAATTGTTTGTTGTAACTTTAATGATTTTGGAAATATTTCTGTGGCTATTTAAAAACTAAAAGCAGAAAGCTCTGCTTCCACTTTGCCTCCTTTTAATTGCTGTCAGCAAAGTCTGGGTGGGACCTCAAATCTGCGACTTACCACTGAAGCCTTGCTACACCTCACCCATATCAAAACTCAACTGTGGGCTGTCAACTCACAAGACCAGGTGAACTTTGGTGAGCAGGGCCCATTGGTGACCTTGCAATGAGCATTAAGAGTCAACCATGTAATCAATTGAATTGACTGGTTGAAAGATACAGCATTGGAAAAAGCCCCATTGTTTCACCCAAGTCCATATCGACCATCAATCGCACGTTCACACTAGGTCTACGCTATTTCCACCTTTGCATCCACTCCATACACACTGCGGGCAATTTACAGAGGCCAATTAACCTATAAACCTGCACATCTTTGAAGTGGGGGAGGAAACTGGGGAGGTAAATTGTCCCTAATGTGTAGGACAATTGTAGTGTATGGGGTGATTGCTGGTCGGCGTTGAATCGATAGGCCGAAGAGCCTGTTTCTGTGCTGTAGCTCTGAGGTCTAAAGTGTGAAGTCTAAAGTAAAATGGTCCTAATGCATTCTCAAAGCTAATCTAACACCAAGAAATTCTTATTTACTGATTTGAGTTGGATGTTTGAATCGGCAGTAAGTAAAACAATCGGACTATGGTTCCAAATGTCATCCTTTGTTTTCTGGCAGGCCTGCTTGTATTTCTGGTTTTATTTCAAAGAATATTCTGGCTAGTGTACATTATTAGTCTATTGAGATTTACCCATGTTTCCTGCTGATTTACACTTGCTTTTCCATCTGTTAGCTTTCCAAAGTTATTTAATGACAGCTTCACTTCATCCGATTTGTAAATATTCCATCAAAAGCAGGGCCAGGCCTTGGGTAAAGGTTTGACCAGTCTTTCACTTCATGGACTGTCTTTAATGTAAGCAGCATTTGATCAGGCATAGAACTAACACAGTAACAGTGTGGATGGAAGTACAGTACATCTTTGCTGGAACAATGCAGACTATCTCATAAGAGCTGTTCAGGCTAATCTTATTTACCTTTATCTTTGTATTTTAGATACATTTTCCAATTCACTACTCTGTCCATTTTCTTTCAAATTATGTCAGATCTTCTTGCAGTAGTTGGCTTTGGTAACATCATCCATTGGCCTGCCAATGCTAATTCTCTTTTATTTTAAACAAGCAATGAAATCAAGCATTGTTTTTCTACTTATCCAGTTAAGCATTCATCATTTTGTATTTGTTTTAACACCATGATGATAACAACAGCCTAGAAACATTCCTTGCAATGGAATATTATTGGAGAAGGTAGCTGATGCAGGTACTATCACAATGTTTAAAAAACATTTGGACAGGTATATGGAAAGGATACGTTTAGAGGAATCTGGGCCCAACATAGGTAGGTTTAGGCAGGTCGACCTAGTGTCGATGGGGCATGTTGGGTGGTGTGGGCAAGTTGGACCAAAGGGCCCATTTCCACACTGTATGACTCCATGACTCTATGAATGAATTCTGAAGGAAGAATGTAATAGGAAGCACACCATAGACAAGTGCAGCACAGGAACAAGACCTTCACCCCACAATGTTTGTCCTGAACATACAACCAAGTTAAACTAATCGCACATGACATGTACCCCATTCCCTGCAATGTGTTGTAATAGGCTGCAGTTATGCCACTCATTTTGCATGGTTGATTCTCTTGGCATTCATTTTCTGCAACCTTTCTTTGTACCTTAAAACACTAATTTCTGATAATACTAATACGCAGTAAGAGTGGATCAATCATTAATTCCCGCAATATAGATTTCAGAACTGCTTTCATCATCTTATGCAAATGTTCCAAATATAATTTAGGGCAGCACAGTGGTAGAGTTGCCACTTTACAGCGCCAGCGACTTGGGTTCGATCCTATCTATGGGTATTGTCTGTACAGAGTTTGTACATTCTACCTGTGACCACATGGGATTTCCCTGCGTCCTCTCGTTTTCTCCCACACTCCAAAGATGTGCAAGTTTGTAGGTCAATTGGCTTCTGTAAATTGTCCCTAGTGTGTAGGATAAAACTAATGTGTGGGGTGATCATTGGTCGACATGGACTCGGCAGGCAGAAGGGCCTGTTTCTAAGCTGTATCTCCAAACTAAACTAAACAATAACAATATATGGCCAAGCCCCAAAAATCAATCTAGTCCTTTTAAAAATCTCTTCCACCTCCTGTCCTACTTCTAAAAATGCATCTATCTGCAGCTTAAGATCACTCAGATCAGAATTTAAAATGTTGGTGCTTTCATATAAATCACATCCAGAGATGAATCAAGAGAGGAAAAGATGCATTGTCATCTTTTATTATTTTATCACATTATTCTACCCCTTCAAACGTGGTATTACTTCCTACTGCCGCCTTTGATCTTTTTAAAGTAAAGTAGCTGAGGTGAAATGATAACGAATCAAAGATCTAAACCATGGTTTAGAGGTTACAGTCCCACTGATCCGTTGGCTTAGAGTTTCTTTCTAAAGTACATTTTCTTGATGCAGTGTGCATCGAGACAACAGCGACAATGCAGGCAGATATCATGTTAAAACTGGTATAAAACTAACGAAACACATGGGAATTGTACAATCTCCAGTGCGTAGCTAAAAATCCATCTGGTCCAGAGACTTATCCATTAAATATTATGTTTCCATATTCTCAATTACCCTGACGATGGTATATGAAAGACAGCCCCAGGCATAGATCAATTGTTATGTAAAGCAACATGAATGGTTTTCCGAAAATGGGCTTGTTGATTGAAAATAGATTGACATTTTGTAACGGTTACAGCTCTCAGATCCGCAAATGACCATCAAGCAATTTTTATTTGCTGTTTTAAGCAGGAATGCAATTCAAAGAGCATTTATCATTTGACAACTTGATGATCAAGGATCAATGCGGCACTTTTGCAGTGTACACAAACTACATAATTTAAATTATGAATCACTCTCTTCAGTAGCACACAACCTATTGTTCATAAGTGATCGGAGCAGAATTGGGCCATTCGGCCCATCAAATCTACTCCGCAATTCAATCATGCCAGATCTATTGCTCCCTCCCAACCCCATGGATTAAAAGCACCATTGAACCATTGACTATTGATGTGTAATAAGCTTCAATGGGAACAAAACAATTAAATTATACATAGGGTGGCACGGTGGCGCAGCGGTAGAGTTACTGCCTTACAGTGATTGTAGCGCCAGAGACCTGGGTTCGGTCCTGACTACGGGTGCTGGCTGTACGGAGTTTGTGTGTTCTCCCCGTGACCGTGTGGGTTTTTTCCGAGGTCTTCAGTTTCCTCCCACACTCGAAAGGCGTACAGGTTTGTAGGTTAATTGGCTTTGGTAAAATTGTAAATTGTCCCGACTATGTAGGATAGTGTTAGTGTAAGGGGTGATCACTGGTTGGTGTGGACTTGGTGGACCGAAGAGCCTGTTTCTGCACTGTATCTCTAAACTAAAATTAAGTTTAAAGAAATGTATTCTGCATCTACCATGTAAATTCAAAAAATTTATTTTTATTTTTATTTAGATTTAGATTTTTTAGATTTATTTTTCATTTCAGCAATGTTGTTGGTGTAGATAAGAAGATCATCAGCTTGTATAACTTAAGATATTACAGAGTGCTTTAGATTAAGAGTGCCCCAACAGAGCATATATGACAAACATGGCAAATTTAATTTATCATTGACATTTAGGGAAGTAAATTCCACAGCTAAATTAGTATCGGATTGGAGTCGCTGCCCTTTGCTGCCCTTGAAACTAACAGAAATTACAGTGTAGAAAAAGAATACTAAGATAAAACATTGATGTGATTTCTTAATTAAATGGAGAACACGCTAGATTGTCTCTTGAATCTTAACAGATCGATGAAACTTCCAAAAGCTTGTACAAAGTGTAAACGTAGCCTTGAAGCCAGATGGTGCAGCAAATCAAAGCTATTTTAATTTTCACCCTAACTCAGCTGTGAGGAATACCAGTTCATGGTAAGTTTTTAATTGATACTTGAATAACTGAACTGAAAACATCTTAACACTTTTTGAGTAAATTGTCAGTGGATTTCATTCAGTCAAAAACTGTTACAATTAAGGCAGAGATTGGCAGATTAGGTAGGAGAATTGGGATGAGAGGGAAAAATAGATCTGCCATGATTGAATGGCAGAGTAGACTTGATGGGCCAAATGGCCCAATTCTGCTCCTATAACTTATGAACTTATGAACAATTATTTGTTGACTGAATCAGGAACCATCATGCATGTCTCAGTATAAGACTATTTTATTTTTGGGTTCGTAAATCCCATGTTCTTTACCTACTAGGAGATTTAATTGTAATATTCCAAATAATAACAGGTTTACTCACTTTATGTAAAAAGTGTTTGAATTCATCTCAAAATGATTTTTTTTTTCAGTTACATATTAATATTCAGATATCAATGTTCAATTATCAAAATGCTTTTCGCAGCCAAATTTTTTAGTGTAAGTTGATGTTGGTTTTCTGATTGCAAAATTGGTTTGTCATCATAAATTTATTTAGCTCTCGTAATGTAAAATATCCATTAAGTTTAGGGACACAAGGAGGACTATATATTTTTTGTGTCATATATATATTTTTTTTGTGTCATACTGTATCCATTTGTTGTACTGTGTTGTACTTCATGTTGAGGTTGTGCAAATCACTGCAGGAGTACATTTTACTGGTACCTGTAGTAGAAAATGTAATGTTTTAATAGTGTTTTACTGGTGGAAGAATTAGAAGTTTGAGCCGGGGAGGGAGAGTATTCAAGCATTTTTTTAAAGTTGTCGCTCATAATGAAGTCTACAGCAATTTATCCACAGGGGAAATGCATGATGGAATCATCAATTATTCCTGGTAAATTTAGGATGAGAGGGTATCTTTTAGAAACATATAAAATTCTTAAGGGATGGGTGCAGGAAAAATGTTCCCCATGTTGGGGGAGTCCAGAACCAGGGGTCACAGTTTAAGAATAAGGGGTAGACCATTTAGCACTGAGATGAGGAACAACTTTTTCACCCAGTTGTGAATCAGTGGAATTCTCTGCCACAGAAGGCAGTGGAGGCCAATTCACTGGATGTTTTCAAGAGAGAGTTAGATTTAGCTCTTAGGGCTAACAAAATCAAGGGATATTGGGGAAAAAGCAGGAACGGAGTACTGATTTTGGATGATCAGCCATGATCATATTGAGTGCTGGTTCGTTGGGCCGAATGGCCTACTCCTGCAAATATTTTCTATGTTTCTATGTTTCTAAATAGTTTGAGGACATTGCTACCATTCATGCTTCTCTCCATTTCCAGTTGCCCATAGTTTTCTCGCCTGCTTTTTGCTGTCATTTTGCAGCCATTCTACAATTAGGCAGCATCTGTCATTTTCAAAGATCCCCAAAGCAAATTTAATTAGAGATGGAGGTAACTCAAGTGCAAACTGCCTTCATTGATGCAAATGCACTTCAATTAAAAAAAAAATCACTTTGTATATTATTCTTGAACTTATTTTGACTGTCTCCTTGTGGCATCTTATTAAAGAGTTTGTTAACTTATATAACTATTAAATTCCCCATCAATATTAAGGATGCAGATATGATAATTGTGCTTAGCTGAAAGTATTTGAACATTTATAACTTTATTTGTGATGCACTTATTACTAGCATTATAGAAGTGTATAAATGTTTTAAAAGTGCCAATGGGTAAATTTGTTTTAATATATATCCCTTTAAAGGCAATATTTCATTTTATAAGGCATGCAGTTGTAGATACATGAGAAGCCTAATGATTTTATACAAAGTTATTTTTTCTTGATATTGTGTTTATCCTCAGGGAAAATCTTGGCTTATTGCTGGTAAGTGTTAATCATCTCTGGAGAAGATACAGAAATCCTCGCTCAGTGTCTGAATAAATCAAGCCTTGTCCTGCATTAAGAAAGCCAGTTAGCATATTTTATTTAAAATTAATAATGTTTTTTTCAAAGATAACATGCAGTGCTTAAAGCATTGTGTTGGAGAAATTTGATGACTTTGCCGTCATCTTTTAGAGCAACATGAGGGAAAGTTATAATATTTGTTGTGATACGCAAAAAAATGATCACTTCTAAATCGTTCATTCAGCTCTGAAAATTCAGCCTGGCGCACAATGTGTGAGCATCACTAATGCATTTGATGCCATTTCCTTTTGCCGCAATGCAAGCAAAATTAGTGCATCTCATCCCAGGACCGAGCAACGTTGGACACGACAGAAGGATGCCATATTTAAGTTGTAGAGTGGCCTGGTGCTCGTCTGAGGAATTTCCCATTATTACTTTATGCCCTTTGTGTCCACGATCATCTCCTAATAGAAAAGGCCCACAGCAACCAAACCATCTTACTAATATGGATAAACTGATAGATCTGATGTGGTGAGTTATCTTCTCTTTTATTAACTTCTTTCACGTTAATGTAGCTGAACACTGTTCAATTCTGAGGAGCAATTTGATGTCCGTGATTCTTTAATGGCCTGTACAAGGGAAGACATCACTCAATCCTGGGGACCCAAAGATCTGGCTGTAAATTCAGTGCTTGGAATAATTTTCTGAGTGAAGGCTTGAAGTAAATCTGTGACGGCTGTCAGCAATCAAAGCCTCCTTTTTGTCTGTACTGTTTGCAGCTTACCATAGTTCCGTGTAATGTACTTGCCAGACTATGATGCCTGATTCTAAATTCTGAGTTATGTTATTCCATTCTTGACTTCTCCCTATAAATTATTTGAATAAGCACTGAAAGTTAGTGTTATCAGGCAACTGAACCATCCTATCAACAACTCGAGAGCGGTCCCAAGCTACCATCTATTCATTGGAGACCCTTGGACTATCTTTAATCAGACCTTACTGGACTTTATCTTGCACTAAATGGTATTCCCTTTATCATGTTGCTGTACACTGTGGATGGCTCGATTGTAATCATGTATAGTCTTTCCGCTGACTAGGGAGCATGCAACAAAAGCTTTTCACTGTACCTCAGAACATGTGACGATAAACTAAACTAAATAAATAAAAACTCCCATCTGAAGTTCTTTGTCCACAGAAGGGCCCTGACCTGAAACGTCACCTCTCCATGTTCTCCAGAGATGCTGCATGATCTGTTGAGTTACTCCAGCACTTTGTGCCTTTTTTTTGTAAACCAGTATCTGAAGTTCATTTGTTCTACTGAAACTCCCATCCTTGTTTCAAATCTCTCCATAATCCAACATCTGGATTTTTTACATTTTGGCATTATCAAATTACTAATCATTTTCTAAAGTTTATGGCCTTTTAATTTATAAATTTAATTCAATTCTGTAAGATCAGTGCACAGCCCGCAAAGATGGCATTACCGCATACCACATGTACAAAATCTTGATTTCAGCAAAGTAAAACTAAACCAATGAAATCCTCTGTAAAGTGGGTTTGAATTGCAATTAATTTATCTTAGTGATATAGCATGGAAACAGGCCCATTGGCCCACTGAGTCCACACTGATTATTGATCACCCATTCTCACTAGTTCTATGTTATTCCACTTTCTCATCCGCTCCCGACATATTAGGGGCAATTTACAGATGCCAATCAATCTACAAACCGGCGCAACTTTGGGATGCGGGAGGAAACCGAAACACCCGGAGAAAACCCATCCAGTCACATGGAGAACATGCAAACTCCACACAGCCAGCAACTGGGGTCTGGATAAAAATAAGGTCTCTAGTGCTGTGAGGCAGCAGCTTATCAGCTACATCACTATATGGATATGGTAAGCAATGATATTGAGAAAAAATATGAATGCATTTTTAATTCATTTGGTGGCACTGAGACACTGAATTGTATTAACCTTTTTTTATTGATGATTTAGCCTCTATATTGCTTCATAGAGCCACCAAGTTACACATCATTGAAACAGGTTCTTTTCAGGCCAACCTGCCCATGCCAACCACGATGCCCCATCTATATTAGTCCCATCTGCCTGCATTTGGCCCATGTCCTTGTCTAAACCTTTCCTATCCACGTATATGTCTAAATATATTTTTTAAAGTTGTTATAATACCTGCCTCAACTACTTCCTCTGGCAGCTTGTTTACCCATCAACCTCTGAAAAAGTTGGCACTCAGATTTCTATTAAATCTTTCCCTTCGCACCTTAAACCTATGTCCCCTTGTTCTTGAACACCCCTATACCGGGTAAAAGACTCAATGCATCTACTCTAGGCCTTTATAAAATCATCCCTCATCCTCCTGCACTCTAAGGAATAAAGTGCCAGCTTGCCCAGCCTCTCCCTATAGCTCAGGTCCTCAAGTCCTGATGACATCCTTATTCAGACCAAGATCTGCACACAAGTTTTATCCAACTATTATTCATGCTAACAGTAATTATATATTCTCGCAAATCATTGGATTCCTTTATTACCCAGATAACTTTGTCCAGCATTGGTTGAAGTATCATGTCATTCCTGCCTGTTTTGTTCGCTGTTCACAGATCAACCCAAAGACATTCTTTGTGACACCTGGGCTTTAATCTTGTCAGTCAAGATCTAAAAAAAGCAAAATGTTACAGTTCTATGAGGTGAGATGAGGCCACATTTAGAGTATTGTGTTCAGTTTTGGTCACCATGTTATTGGAAATATGTTGTCAAGCTTGAAAGGGTTCTGAGAAGATTTACCAGAACTCGAAGGACTGAACTGTCAGGGGAGATTGAGCAGGCTAAGACTTTGTTCCTTGGAGTGCAGGAGGATGAGGGGTGATATTATAGAGGTATAAAACCACGAGAGGAATAGATTAGGTAAACACAATCTTTTTCCCAGACCAGGGGAATTGAAAACTAGAGATTTAATTAGAAACTGAGGGGTAACTTTTTTTACACAAAGGGTGGTGAGTATATGGAACGAGCTGCCAGAGGAGGTAGTTGAGGCAGGTACTATCGCAACATTTAAGAAACATTTAGAAAGATACATGGATAGAGTAGGTTTAAAGGAATATGGACCAAAATTAGGCAGGTGGAACTAGTGTAGTGGGTCTGGGCAAGTTGGGCTGACGCTGTATGACTCTATGACTCTAAGATACAAGGCCCCTGACAGCACCATTTTCACTTCAACTCATTCAGCATCATTTTGCAGGGAGGTGCATTAGGATGATATTGAATGTGAGAAATTGGTGATGGAACGTAAAACTACAAAAGCAGAGTGTTGGAAATGTTCCACTGTTCAAACAACATCAGTAGAGAGAGAGGCCCATGGCAGAAAGGGCAGTATGGGAATGGGAAATGGCGTTAAAATGCTTAGCAACCGAGAGATCCAGTAGGTCTTACACAAGCTGAACACTTGCGTTCAATCCGTCAAGGCCACTATTTTAACTCCCCTTCTCAGTCCCATACTGACCTTTCTGTCCTGGGCCTCCTCCATTACCAGAATGGGATCACAAGCAAACTGGATGAACAGCACCTCATAGCTTACAATTTCGCCAATTTTAGGTAACCTCCTAATAAATCTCTCAAATAAAACCCCTCCATTTCTCCCCCGCAAACCCCCCATTTCTTCCCCCTCCCCTATCATCCTCTGTGTCCAACCTAGACTCCCAGCTATTTCTCCCCTTACCCACCGCCCCCACCCCACACATCCCCCCCCACCCCTACTTTCCGTCCTCTGGTTTTACAATTCACAACTACTCAACTCTCTCTCACACCTACTTTTATCTCTGGCCTTTGTTTCAACCATCTGCTTATGAAAGAATAAATGCTCCCCTGTGTTAACCTGCAATGCCTTATCCTGCCTCTTCCCTCATCCAGGTTTCCTCTCCACCAACAATCCTCCCTCCCTCGACAATCAGTCTGAAAAAGGGTCTCAACCTGAAACATCACAATTTTACAACGACAACAGCCTAATGCGTGATAGTCCCAATTCTGAAATAAATGTGGCTGTCACCATTGCACAGTGGATTCACGTTTTTGGTCATGACTAATTTTGTACCTGTAAATAAACCTTACAATAAGTTACTACATCATTAAGGCATTTCTCGGTGTCAAAATTAAATGCTGGAGCATATTAACAATTGGATTGTTAAACTGCCTGAGAATAGATATTTGAAATCAATGCATCTTTCATTTCAGAAAATACAAGAAGTTAGAGAATCTTAACAAATACTTAGTTTGATATCTCAGCTTAGTGTTTTTGCCAATCAATCTTTAATTGTGGGGAAACCATTTTTAAGGTTTAGATAGAGAAAATCTTTGAATAGATTTTTGTCTAAGAAGGAACTGCAGATGCTGGTTTAAACCAAAGATGCTGCCAATCGCACCGAGTTACTCCAGCTTTTTGTGTTCATTTTTGTCATTTGAATTAATGAAATGGAAATCTCTTTTGGTCAATATAGTTTTAGTGACCTTGTGTGGAATAAGCATGTCCAGGAAGTGAAAATACTTCTGAAGACGTGTTGTTAGCAAGAGGAAGCCCTGCAGCACGCCCATCACATTCCACACTTGATTGATTGACTTAATGGTACAGATATAAGCCCTTCAGCCAACCGAGCCCACGCCAGCCATTGATCACCCGCTCACACTAGTTCTGCTATCGCACTCGCCTCATCTACTCCCTACGCACAATCTACACATGAACTTACAAACCCGTACATCTTTGGGATGTGGGAGGAAACTGGAGCACCCGAAAGAAACACACATGGTCAGAGGTAGAACGTGCAAACTCCACATAGACAGCACCCACGGTCAGGATCGAACCCAGGTCACTGTGAAGCAACAGCTCCACAAGGGACACCATTTTACACTTATTTTGAGGCTCTCTTTAACAGATAACAAAATAAAGATGGCCTGTGACACTCACCGCTCTTATGTCCAGAACATAAGAAATAAATATTGCGCAATTTGTATATAAATAAAACAATAAACTGCAGCCCCATTTGCCTGGCAAATTTGAAAGATGGATACTGTACAGCTCCTGCAATCTATCATAGTTAGAGCAAAGTGGTTTGTTGTGGCAAGTAATTTGTTATCACTCAAATCCACCTCCAGGAGTGTTCATGCACAATTGTGTCACTCGAGCTACAAATCATACCACATGAAATATGCAAAGAAATTATTTTCTCACAGGATGTAGTGCCAGCCTAAATCACTTAACCTAATCATCATATTATTAAATCTCATCAATGATTCTTCAAATTTATTCTCATATCATAACACTCATTTCATGGTGATAATTCCGACCTGATGCTTCATTTGAGAAGTGAAAGAATGGCAAAGTGAGTTTTGTCAAAAATATTGCTACTTAGCGGGTTTTTTTCTCCTCCCTTTCGCTTAGTCATGGAGTCATAGTGATACAGAGTGGAAACAGGCCTTACAGCCCAACTTGCCCACACCGGCCAACATGTCCCAGCTCCACTTGTCCCTTCTGAGCACTAGGCTCCAATCTAGGCAAATGTATTGGTCTAAGCAAAGGTGCTGGTTAATATGCAAAAGAACACAAAGTGCTGGAGTAACTCAACAGGTCAGGCAGCAACTCTGGAGAACATCAATAGGTGACGTTTTGGGTCGAGACTCTCGTTCAGACTCAGTATTTTATTATATCGAGTAGTTTGTTAGTTATCAGTTAATTTGCTCACAGAAATATCACCTTCGCATATGGCTTGAGTAGAATTTTAGGTACTTTATTTTACCTGGCATTATCACCCACTCCATTGTTTTTTAAAAATAATCTTTTAAATAATATATATATTTTTTTGTAGCTTCCACAGAGCCAACACAGTACTTCTACACAAGAATAACCCAAATGGTACTAATAGGCCAAGTTGGATAGGTTTGTTAATTGGTTCTTCCTCCTGCTCCCAACATTGAGCAACAGGTTGGTTATGCAGAAAGTCAATGCCTTCCTTGGACAATCAAAACACACATGACAGACGGTTGTTCTTCGACTACAGCTCCGTATTCAACACCATCATCCCCTCCAAACCTGTTACTAAGCTCAGGGAACTGGGTCCCTCTGCATCCCTTTCCAACTGAATCCACGACTTCCTCAGTAACAGACCATAATTGGTATGGATTGACAACAAGTCTTCCTCAAGAACCATCAGTGCAGGGGCACCAGTGCTCTATGCACTCTGTGCCCATGACTGTGTAGCAGGACACAGTTCCCTCTCCATCTTTAAATTCACTGACAATACCAACATTATTGAACGAATTACAGGTAATGATGAGTCAAAGTATGGGTGGGCAATCGATCGTCGGATTGAATGGTGCCGTAAAAACAACCTTGCCCTATGTCAGTGAGACCACTTTATTAAGTTATCTCTCGGGTATTGTGTTAACAGACCTGTAATGCTGCTGCAAGTAAGAATCTCACTTTTCCATTTTGGTACACATGACAATTAAACCCTTTTGACCTGACTCTGTCTCACCATGGAATGGAGGCGATAGGATATGGATCATGTGCAGGCAGAGGTTAACTCGCTATCACGTTCAGCATGGACAATGTGTGCCGAAGGACCTGCTCCTGTGCTCTGCTGTTCTACCATCAAGATGAGACAACCTCATCCCTTAAGCTTTGGTTAGCTTAAAGGTCATTCACATCAGGAACTTTTCCGGAATCTAGTGAAGCCCAATTTTTCTTATTTATACTGTGTACAATGTCGCAGCAATGAACAAGGCATCCAAAACTGCTCACCCTAACTTCATTAGAAGCAAGCTTTGCAAATCAAGAGCAAACAAATGATTAAATTGAAAGCAAACTACTAGAATTCTGAAATAAATGCAGAAATGGCTGTGTATGCAGCAGCTCAAATATCTCTCCATTCTACCTCTAAATATTGATTAGCCACTGTAAGCTGCCATTGTCCTATTTGTCTTATTGCTTCCTTCATGGATGAAGTCCTTGGATCACTGCTTTCACTCCCAGCCAAAAATGAAAGTAAAACTATTACCAGCTGTATGTTTAGTTTAGTTTAGCTTAGTTTAGAGATACAGCGCGGAAACAGGCCCCTCGACCCACCGAGTCCGCACCGACCAGCAATTCCCACACATTAACACTATCCTACACACACTAAGGGCAATTTACACATACACCAAGCCAATTAACCAACATACCTGTATGTCTTTTGGAGTGTGGGAGAAAAACTAAGATAATCCACGTGGTCACGGGGAGAACGTACAAACTCTGTACGGACAGCACCCGTAGTCGGGATCAAACCCAGGTCTCCGGCGTTGCAAGCGCTGTAAGGCAGCAATTCTACCCCTACGCCATCGTGGCCACCCTATAGTATCTACTGCTTCTCCAATAAGCAAGATGTACACAGTCAACCCTTGTTATTACGGACCTCTTTATAACGGATGTCAGCTATGGCGGATGGACCCTCCCCGCGGTAATAGGACACCACTGTCTCTTTAAGAACACACAATGTTAGTTACACTGGGGGAGGTTGCTGAAATTGACAAGCAATTGCTTGGAGCGACACTTGTACAATGATACTCCATTAAACCATATCACAACAACAGACTTTAGTATTTTAGCTTGCAGTAACAAAATACATTTCAAAAAGAACTTTGTCTTTGAAAATAACTAATTGTTTCACGGAGTGATCGCGAGGTGGTTGGAGTGAATCCATTACATGGTTATAATGTAACCATGTAATTTGTCTGTATCAATAAACCTTCAATGATGTGATTGTTTTAAGAAGATGGGGGGATCTCTTTTGCTAAATTCTAGGATTTTCATGCGTAGTCATTAGGTGGATAGTCACCAGCAGAAATCCAAACAGGATTAACGTCAACTGTGAGCTCTGCACATTTCTGGCACGCCACATATACACCATCTCCCTTCCCAATTATGTTCCGTGAATCATGTAAACGTTTGCCATTTGGAAACATTTTGCGACTTGCAGCACTAAAAGGGGAAAGGGTAACTCTGTCGCTTAATTCCTTTTCCAGTGTCCACGATACAACTACCTCAAACTCACTACTACAGGTACTTACAGTCTAAAATTTAGTTCAATATTACATTGAAATTTTTAATGCGGTATGTACACCAATTATAGACACAAAATGCTGGAGTAACTCGGCTGGACAGGCAGTATCTCTGGATACAAGGAATCCAGAGATGCTGCCTGACCCGCTGAGTTACTCCAGCATTCTGTGTCTTTTGGTGTAAACCAGCATCTGTAGTTCCTTCCTGCACATGTACACTGATTGCCTATTTGGAATTCAAAGGATGTCTTCAAGTATCACAATAGGTTCCAAATGTTTTTGTTTCTGCATCTAAGATATTTACTCCTACGCCTACTTCTTTTCTATTTCTATTCCCCTTTGCACTTTTGCAATTATCTGTTTGCTGAGAATTGCTGATGAATTATATGATACATATTTATTGTGCTGGCTCTGTGAAGATTGCACATTCTTCCTGAGGACAGATGTGTTTCTTCCCAGTGCCCTGATTTCCTCCCACACATGAGGGTGGCACAGTGGCACATTGGAAGAGCTGTTGCCTCACAGCACCAGAGACCCTGGTTCGATCCTGACTACTTTTGCTGTCTGCGCAGAGTTTGTACGTTCTCCCTGTGACTGCGTTGGTTTTCTCCGGGTGTTCCGGTTTTCTCCCGCATTCCAAAGATGTGCGAGTTTGTAGGTTAATTGGCTTCTGTCAAATTGCGTGTAGGATGTGAAAGTGAGATAACATGGGATGAGTGTGCTTGTGATCAATGGTCACCATGGACTCGGTGGGTCGAGGGACCTGTTTCCTCACTGCATCTCTAAACTAAACTGAACTAATGAGAATTCATAGGTTAACTGTTAAATTATCCTGATATTTAAGTGAGTGATAAAATCTTGAGGAGTTAATGGGAATGTGAGGAGAACAAATAGGGATGATGTAGGATTAGTGTCAGTATGTGCTTGATGGTCAGCATGGTCTCATTGGGCTGAAGGGTCTATTTCTATGCTGTATCCCATATGAGTCTAAGACTTTATGAAGTCAGTGGAACTACAGTTCAGATGTGGAGGGGAATTAACATAATGTTTCTTCTTTGTTCTTTGTCCTCTTCCTTTGTTTGCACAATAACAATTTCATTCTTACTCTCCATCAGAATGAGGTACAGGTCCACCACCATTTTGACAAACCATTGACAAACAAAGGTCACGGCTTGAGGGCCAGTATCTCGGCCCACAAATTCAGTCATGAAGACAGCTGTGGGTACGGGCCATAGTTCCAGCTCCTAGCCGCAGGCAACAAATTCGACCTGCTGATCGGCGCAGAGGTCCGCAAGAGATCGAGACCGGCCGCTTCACCGGCCTAGGCGCCACATTCGGGGAGGGATTTTGACCGGATTAAAGGGGTGGGGGGAAATCAGTGGTGGACCTGTATGTTGCTTTTAAACTGCATTCCACTTGACTTTAAGCTTCCAACGACCTTGAGCTTCTTACATCCGTCTTCTTCACCATAAAGTCGGCTTGCATTATCTCAATGACATTGGCCATCTCCTCTCATATTCAGCCCATCTGTTCATGAAACCCTCGTCAAGAACTTTATGTTCCCCAGACTTTATTGATAAGGTCAGGCCTGTCGTCACACACCAGCATCTTTCCAGTCAGCCCAGCATCTGCTGAGCTGTCTGATTCTTTTCTTCTCTGTCCTGACACAGCCAAAGAATTAGCAGCATTGGCTTCCCTTCCTCCACCCACAGTGATACCAGCGGTGACACAAGAAAATGCAGCTGCAGGAATCTTGAGCAAAAAAAACAAAAGGTTGGAGGAACTCAACGGGTCAGGCAGCATCTGTGGGGGGTAAGGACAGACAATGTTTTGGGTCAGGAGGCTTCTACAGACCAATGGAAACTGGAAAAGAGAGGGGCAAAGCCTGGTAAGCGATAGGTGGATATAGACGAGGGAGTTGATTGGCAGATGGGTGGAGCAAGTGACAAAGATCTGTAAGAGGTGAAAAGGAGACAAAAGCGCTTCAGAGAAGCAAAGGAATGAAATGTGAAGGAGTGAAATGTGAAGCCGGGTGGAGAGATATGGATGCAAGGGAACAGGAAGGAAGGGAAAGTGGGAGGATCAGAAGGAAAAGCCGGAGGGTGGCACGGTGGCACAGCGGTAGAGTTGCTGGTTACAGCTCTAGAGACCAGGGATCGATCCTGACTACAGGTGCAACACATTTCACTAACCTGCCTTAATAGCTATCCGACCAAAGTGGATGACTTCACATTTCAACACACAATACAGCAATACATTTGCCAGTCATCTAGTTGTCTGTAGCACATTCAGCTTCACAACGTACTTTCCCACATCAGTGACTTGTAGAGTTTACAAATCCCCATGGTATCCACTGGCTACACTCCGCAAACAACTGTTTACTCCTACTGCTTTCAGTTAACTATTATTCTCGGTCCAATACACACTGTAAACCTCTAATAATATGAAGCCTGATTTTATGTCATAACCTTTTACCCAGAACCTTATAGCATTCTGTGTAGTGGCCATTTGGCTTGTTTTGTGTGTTATTGATGATGGCATGTGTCTTTAAATTTTAGACTGCCCGTTATATTGTGGGTGGGATTTATGACGTATTTCTGGCTGTGTTTCGAGCTAAGTTTCTTGAGCCGAAGCTTAGTTGTTATAGTTTCAGACCAGCATGGAGAAGGTTTACCCTTTGACCATGCGAAGTGTAACGGAGACACGAGGATTTTTCTAATGTTTAAAGCGATAAGCTGGAGTTCGATGAAGATTATAGTAATGAGTCAGAAGAAGTTTGGATGTGCCTTATTGTTTTTCATCAACAATAAATAATTTATAAATCAAAAGACTGTGTTTTTGAAGACTTATCTGTGAAGAAGCTCTGAAGGTCTCTGATGGTGAGCTCGCATGCGTATAAAGACATTCCCCTTAACCATGCATTCCATTTAGCGGCTAGAGTGAGTAATCTCTTGAACGATATAAAAATCTGCCGCTGCATTCTGTAAGAAAGTTTACATCATACTCTTACATTCTCTCTTAACAAATGTTCACTTTACAAGTCTTGAAACGCAGTTTCTAGCACCACTGATGTTAAGCTAAATGGTTTATTGATTACTGTTGGTATTGGTATTGGGGTTTATTATGGTTACATGCACTGAGATACAGTGAAAAAGCTTTACTTGTGTGCTATCCAGTCTAATAATACCATACTGGACAATCAAGTCCCAGACAAATACACCAAGAGAAAAAATACCAGAATGAAGAATATACTGTTGCAGCGTTATAGCGTTACGGTTGCAGAGAAGACGTCTAAAGTCTGCAGTCAGGTAGATTGGAAGATTGAGACTATACCCTAATGGGAGGCCTGTCTGTAGTTTGTTAACAGCAAGGAAGAAGCTATTCCTGAATCTGGTGGTTTGTGCTTTCAAGTTTTTGTATCTTCAACCCACAGGGAAGGGAAGAGGGGATGAAAAAGGATGAAAAAGGGTCCTGATTATGTTGGCTGCTTTTCCAAGGCTATGTGAAGTATAGGTGGAGTCAATGGTGGGGAATTGGTTTGTGCGATGGACTGGGCTACATCCACAACTCTGTAAGTTCTTGTATCTTCGACAAAACTGTTGCCAAACCAACCTGTGATGCATCCCGATAGAATGCTCTCTAACTTGCATCTGTAGAGGTTGTTAGAAATCATGTTCATAAGTTATAGGAGAAGAATTAGGCCATTCAGCCCATCAAGTTTACTCCGCCATTCAATCATGGCTGATGTATCTTTCCCACTCAACCCCATTCTCCTGCCTTTTCCCCATAACTCGTGTTCTCCAGGGATGCTGCCTGACCGGCTGAGTTACTCCAGTACTTGTCTTTGTGTCTTTTTTTGTTTACCAGCATTTGCAGTTCCTTGTGTCTCCAATACTTTACTGTGTAGCTTCCATGCACTGATCACTCAAAACTCTCTGACCTAAATCCAGACTCACACCAAATACCCTTTCCCCTCTTTGTTCTATGACTTATTTAGGTTCCTGATCTGGTAAACGCCTCAGTTTTGCGATGCTCACTCTTTTAAATCTTCCACCTTTGTTCTGCGAGCTTCTCCAAGCCTATTATTCCCCAATGTAATTGGACATCCGATTCTATCCTCGTCATAAGTGATAGGAGCAGAATTAGGCCATTTGGTCCAACAAATCTACTTCGCCATTCAATCATGGCTGATCTATCTCTCCGTCTCAACCAAATTCTCCTGCTTTCTCACCATGACCTTTGACACCCTTACTAATCAAGAATCTCCAAATGTTCACCTTAAAAATACCCTCCACTGCCATCTGTGGTACACTCTCTTGCACGCTCAGTTTTAATTGTTGCATAATTAGTGGTTTTGCTCTAGATGCATAGGCCTTTAGCCCTGAAATTATCTTCCTTAATTTCCTAATTTCTCTACTGCATTGTTCTCACCTACGCTGCTCCTCAAAAATGCCTATGTTTTGGGGTAAGTTCTTCTGCAAGAATCACATTGTTAAATATCACTCAACAATGTACCTAAACCTGTTATCCTGCTACTGCAAGAGAGACATTTATTGTTCCGTTGCGGGGCGTATGACAAATAAGTCTCTCTGGACTCAGGGGCACCTTGGAACATCCTGCTGTGTTAAAAGCTCAAAGTACAAATTATCTTTGTTGAATAACACCATCCATTTTGTTCCTTCCTTTCAAAATGGGCACATCCCGAGACGTGCATTCATGGCTGTAAGTACGTCATATATGTCAACCTGCTGCACAGTTGTTGGTTCAAGTGTTTGCCCATGTATCGCAATAAAGGTGATTTGCATATTCTATTTATAATAAAATAATTGCTGTGAGATTCGTGTCTGCAATATCCCCCCTGTGCATGAAGCCTTGCCAATGCAATCGGTCATTGATTTAAATCAGACCTCAGCAGATGTTACATGGATACTTTCCCAACATTGCACATGGAATGACATAACATTAATTGCTATAAGAAATGAACACTACAGTCAAGGCTGATCCAGAAATGGCAGATTCATCCCACAAGTTTCAACAATTATAGCTATTTATTTCTAATCGGATGAAGCGGTTGGAACAGAGGCAGTCAAAATAACCTGAGGAAAATCATTTTCAAAAATGCAGATCAAACTAATTTTACACTTGATGTGGCAAATTATTTAGAAACACCTATATCTGGCTGGATTTGTCATGCACTAGTGAAGTGTTTATCATTGCAGAGTCAACAGCAGGAATGGATATTACCGCTATATAATTGAGGGTATAAAGAATCTATGCACAGCCACGTCACAGTTGCAGGTATATTCTCTGATGATCTGTGCTTATTAGTATCCCTATCTGGCACAAAAAAAATATTTTGTACACTCCAAATTTTAAGGAAATCTGTTAATAATTTAAAGCATCTCGTAGGCATAGGGCTAAAAAAATTAGAATTGTTATCATGCCCTTACTGAATGCCAGTAGTAGGGGATGATATCGCTCTATTCTCTCAGACAACAAGAGCAAATGAACAAAAATTAGATATACTTTTATATCATATAAAATAATGATCAGGGAACTAATTTCACACCCATTTTAATTTTCTAAAGATTTTTTATGTACCCATTATGCCTTAAAGCCACCAATGTGTTAAAAAAACAAACCTGATTCATTTTCGAGAACGAACACTTCTCTATCTTCTGGCTGCTTTTAAAGCTTCATGATAAAACAAGAATGTTTTTGACTGTAACTTTCCCTTCATGTGTGGATCTCAAGGTTATTGCTTCTCGTGAGCCTCGCATGGGGCATCTAAATATCGCTTTATTGCAGCAGTTCATCTTGCACTGTGTCTTGTAACCACAGCATGGCACTAGTCCAGCTACAGCATTAAGTATTCCTGCTCAGTAGTGTGTTCCCTGTCTTATTGAAGCCCCAGTGCCCCTAGAATATCACTGCGACAAACATGTTCTGCAGTGAATTGATGACAGCTTTGATAAACGAGGACTTGGAACTGCATTACATGCTGCAGTGCATCTCTTGAATCGGCATTCATTTCATATGTGCTTTTATTTTGAGAGCTCTCCAGTTATTGACGCACACTTATTTGCTCCAGATTTCATGTTACAAATAAATTGACCAGGTTTCACAGATGTGCGGGCAGCAGTGTGATCCAACTGGTCATAATCCTGGAAGTTAGCACTGAATGGTTATATATCATTCAAAGTGTCAAATGATGAGAAATATTGCCTCCTGTATTTCACACTGGTTTACGGGAATTATGAAGTCTAACATCCAGATAACTTGTTATTGGCCAGCAGATGGGAGCAAAAGCTGCTTCCATTAATTTTTCAAACCATTGAAGCAATGCTTGAATTTCTAAACTCAATTTAGCTCTCCCGTGCTTTCCCATCATCCCTAATTAATCTATATAAAAACAGCGTGAAATTCATTGGAATTCGTTCCATTCAATGGAAATGTCAAAGACTAGAGGGCATAGCTTTAAGGTAAGAGGGGCAACGTTTAGGGGAGATGAGCTGGGGCAATGTTTCTTTACATGGAGGGCAGTGAGTGGGTGGGACGTGCTACCAGGATGATGGAGGCAGATACGATATAAAGAGACTTTTGTATAAGCACGTGGATATTCATGGATTGGAGGGATCTGGGTCATGTGCAGGCAGAGGAGATTAGTTTATCTTGGCATCTTGATCGGAACAGACATCGTGGGCTGAAGGGCCTGTCCCTACGCTGTACTATTTTTATGTTCTATGTTCAATGTTCATTTCACGACTTTATTCCACATTGATCTTAGACTGAGATGCAAACTTTGCTACGATCATTGAAGGTGAGGAAGTTTAGACGATAATGACTGCTAAAGGTTTTAACAGTTATATTGCATCAGGAATTACTACGTGGTTATATCAACATACCTTAAGGCTTTGCATCCACTGTGTTATTGAAAGCCATTTCCCACCACAATACAGAGGCATGGTTGAAATTGTCACTGGCATATTGTATGCAGTAAGGAGGACTATGGGGACGGGAAGGAGAGGATGGAAGGAAGATTGGATTTGAGAATACATTCCACAATTTATTTGAATTCCAAGAATGTACTGATGGCGCGCGTCTTATGATGAACGTCTGCACCAAAGAGGCAAGAGTAGAGCGGGGCACACTACCACAGGAAGGCATAGAGGCACAATATACAGCTCATGCTGCTCTGTGGTAATGTAGACAATTGATACACGCAGCCTATATGGTGCAAGCTCATTTCAAGGTTGCCAGAGATGATCGACATGATATAGGAATATAAGGAATAGGAGCAGGAATACACCATTGGATTCTCAGCAATAATTTCTTGAATTATTAAACTTAAATTATTAATTATTAATTATTTTCTGATTTGAATAAGTTCAATGGCTGAGTTTTGACAACCTTCCAAGCAGAGAAGACATTTCTCCTCGGCTCAATCCTAAATATCTTACTTCATATTCTGAGGCTGTAGCTGTTCCTTTTATGTTTCTCAGCCAGGTATAATGCTCACGAGTCTTGCAAGAATTTTGTATGTCCCAGTCAAATCACCTCTCATCCTTCTAAGCACGCCAAGTTTACACAACCACCCCTCATCTAGCAATCCTGTGCTTCCTGGAGTCAGTCAAGTGAATCTTCACTACATCAGTGTTTCAGCAGGTTTATCATTGGATAGGTAAGGAAGACCAATATTGAACACAATCCTCAAGGATGCAGCCTCATCAAGACCCTATACAAGTACAGTAGTCAAATCTTCTTATTAAAAAAAACAGACCATTTGCCTCATGTGCACGTTAGCTTTCAATTACTGGAGTACAAACATTCAGAAATCTTCTTCAACTAATAACAAGGAACTGCTGATGCTGACTTACAAAAAAGTGCTGGAGTAAGTCACTGGATCAAAAATCATCGCTGTAGAACATGGCTTGGTAACATTTTGGGTGGGGATCCTTCTTCAGAAGGTCTACTTGACACTCTGCTTTTCTCCATCGTACACCAAAGTGGATAGCTTCATGATTTTTTCCATATTATAATCTATCTTACCCACTTACGCAGCTTGCAATATCCTCTTAAAGCTTCTCCAGCTCTGCAGTGCAATAATGATCAAATCTGAAGAGCTGGAGAATTCATGCAATTTGCCTTATCATGCCCCTTATAAATTTTGAAAGCATAATCATTGTTTCATGAAAATTTAGTTTAGTTTAGTTAAGAGATACAGCACGGAAACCAGTCCATCAAGTTCACACGGACCATTGAAGACTCGTTTAAACTATTTCTGTTATTCCGTTTTCTCACCCACTCCCCACTTTCTAAGTGCAATTTACTGTGGTCAATAAACCTATAAACTGCACATCTTTGGGATATAGAAGGAAACTGGAGCACCCGAAGGAAACTCATGGGGTCACAGGGAAAAAGTGCAAACTCCACACTGACATCACCAGAGGTCGTGATCAAACCTGGGTCTCTGGCAGTGTGAGGCAACAGCTCAACCAACTACGCTACTGTGCCACCGATCCCACAACTCTCTGAATAGTTGGAGTCTCTTCTTTGGGTATGTCCATTTGTGTCAGGCATTTAAAGGGATTTAAAGGGATACTACATGTATCTGTTGGAGACTTGGTGTTCATCTTTAGCTTGTTGTTCCCTTCCACCACCTCTCCTCCCAGTATGCCTGTGATGGATTACCCTTTCTAAGATTAACATGGACACCAGTGGGGCATTTCATAGAAACATAGAAAATAGGTGCAGGAGTAGGCCATTCGGCCCTTCGAGCCTGCACCGCCATTCAATATGATCATGGCTGATCATCCAACTCAGTATCCTGTACCTGCTTTCTCTCCATACCCCCTGATCCCTTTAGCCACAAGGGCCACCCTAACTCCCTCTAATTCAATAACACATCATAAAACATTGGTCATAAGAGGACAATGGCGCTTCCAATAGGGTTAAATGAGCTTCATGTTATATATCAGCTCATACTGCACACTGCTCAACCTTCCCATTTAAAATCCCCTGGTTGGAAATACTGCTAATTGGGAGGTCCAGATATGGAGTCAAAAGTATGCAGAGGGGTAGATCAACAAGAACAATCAGCTTTCCTAAGAGTTACAAAGCACTATGGATGAGTAAAGGTTCCTTGTCCACTTATCATGTCAAATCACATCAATGTGCTGAATTTATGTACCTTGTACCTTCATGCAGACCAGAGAACAGGAAACTACTTAAAGATTTAAAAGCCTTAAAGCAATAGTATTGTTCGCAGCCATAAGTCATAGGAACAAAATTAGGCAATTCGGCCCATCAAGTCTACTCCGTCATTCAATCATGGTTCAATCATCTTTCATCTCAACCCCATTCTCCTGCCTTCTCCCAATAACCCCTGACACCCTTACTAATCAAGAATCTGTCAATCTCCGCCTTAAAAATATCCATTGGGTTGGCCTCCACAGCTGTCTGTGGCAATGAATTCCACAGATTCACCACCTTCTGACCAAAGAATTGTTCTTGTTCAGAACCAAACTGCACCCCATATTGTTAAAAATACACATTTACAATTTTTTTCCAAATTTACATAGTCATATCTATTATCAAACTGTGATCCTTACGTTGGTACTGCTCATTTCTATTTAATTTGCAGATTCACTGCATGTTACTGGATGATCATTTGCCACTGGACATAATGTTACATCCTGACTCTTCACAGAAATACTTTCCGTTGTACCTTCATGAACCATCATGGGATTCACTTTACGGAGATTTACGATCTCATGATCTTTTTCACCCAATGCTGGTCCACGTGGATTTACCTGACTTTCTCATCAACTTCCATGCGATTCACACAAAGGGTGGGACATAGGTTTAAGGTGCGGTGGGGGAAAGATTTAATAGGAACCTGAGGGGTAGCTTTTTCACGCAAAGGATGGTGGGTGTAAGGAACGAGCTGCCAGAGGAGGTAATTTATCTAGGTACTATTGCAATGTCTAAGAAACAGACAGGTACGTGGATAGGACAGATTTAGAGGGATATGGGTCAAGCGCAGGCAGGTGGGACTAGGGTAGAGGCGACATATTGGTTGGTATGGGCAAGTTGGGCTGAAGGGCCATGCTGTATGACTCTATAATGCTATGACCCCATACACTTAGATGCATTTCCTGGATACCCCGCATCATCTAAATTCTAATCTATTAGGTCTCAACGAACTAATCCTGTAAACTGTATTTCTCTTTATGGCTCCTGTCACGAGACTTTACTGTTTATTCTGCTATTCAAACCATCCTTCTGTCTAGATTGAGCTAAACGTGACTCAACTGTCCCTTGACAGTTCTGTGCATCTGTATTTCTGCCTGAGTGTGTCTAACTGTGGAGTGTGGCACTGACATATAGTTTAAGTGAAATGATGTGTCAATGTTTCATGGAGATGTTCGAATAAACTTCCCTGATCTGTTTCTTCAGTGCCTCCTCTACCATGCAAACAGACATTTCTACATCCCCATTTGGAGTTGGCTGGTCAGAAAAACAGAAGAGTGGCTTCAGTCCATTACCCTTCAGCACTAGACACAAGATGCTGGAGTAACTCAGCGGATCAGGCAGCATTCTGGAGAAAGAGATTAGGTGACGTTTCGGGTCGGAGACCTTCTTCAGACTGAGAGGTGATGGGGGGTGATGGAGGGTGGGAGATAAACTGATGAGATGAGAGATGGGAGATGAGAAAAGCCCAGAAGAAATCAGGCCTGACAACAGATGATCCCAGGAAGGGTGGAACCCCTAATTGGCTCCGTTGGCTGGGGAAGGTGTGATAACAAGAGGGATACAAGGATGCGAACAGTGGGACAGGTAGGACGACTTTGGTGGCTTTTTCTCCAGAGATGCTGTCTGACTCGCTGAGTTCTCTAGCATTTTGTGTTTATCTTCAGTATTAACCAGCATCTGCAGTTCCTTTCCACACCCATCAGAAACTGTTCAAACTAAAATCTGCTCTCATCTGTGGACACTAATTTGACGCAACTTCTTTCAAAAGATGTTTTTCTCTATTATATTTTATGAAATGTCACTTTGCTTCTCACAATTGCAAATGATTGAAAAATAAAATTGGATGCTGATAATTTGGATAAATGTTGGAAACCTCACCAGATAAGGTGAATGTCCTAGGTGGCCTTGTACACAAATCACTGAAGCCAACATTTAATCGGTCTTTCTTAAGGGCCTGTCGAACTTGGGCGACCTAATCCTCGAGTTCTGGCGAGTTTGCCCTCGACTCATACTCGCAGCATGGTCGACACGAGGTCATAGAAACATAGAAAATAGGTGCAGGAGTAGGCCATTCGGCCCTTCGAGCCTGCACCGCCATTCAATATGATCATGGCTGATCATCCAACTCAGTATCCTGTACCTGCCTTCTCTCCATACCCCCTGATCCCTTTAGCCACAAGGACCACATCTAACTCCCTCTTAAATATAGCCAATGAACTGGCCTCAACTACCTTCTGTGGCAGAGAATTCCAGAGATTCACCTCTCTCTGTGAAAAAATATTTTCCTCATCTCGGTCCTAAAAGAATTCCCCCTTATCCTTAAACTGTGACCCCTTGTCCTGGACTTCCCCAACATCGGGAACAATCTTCCTGCATCTAGCCTGTCCAACCCCTTAAGAATTTTGTAAGTTTCTATAAGATCCCCCCTCAATCTTCTAAATTCCAGCGAGTACAAACCAAGTCTATCCAGTCTTTCTTCATATGAAAGTCCTGACATCCCAGGAATCAGTCTGGTGAACCTTCTCTGTACTCCCTCTATGGCAAGAATGTCCTTCGTCAGATTAGGAGACCAAAACTGTACGCAATACTCCAGGTGTGGTCTCACAAAGACCCTGTACAACTGCAGTAGAACTTCCCTGCTCCTATACTCAAATCCTTTTGCTATGAATGCTA
This sequence comes from Leucoraja erinaceus, assembly GCF_028641065.1. Classification (NCBI taxonomy): domain Eukaryota; kingdom Metazoa; phylum Chordata; class Chondrichthyes; order Rajiformes; family Rajidae; genus Leucoraja; species Leucoraja erinaceus. The sequence goes on from NC_073400.1 coordinate 11,765,418, forward strand.
ACATACCATTTGCCTTCTTCACTGCCTGCTGCATCAAGAGAGAGAGTCAAGAGAGTCAAGAGTCAAGAGTCAATTTAATTGTCATTTGGACCCCTGGAGGTCCAAACGAAATGCAGTTTCTGCAGCCATACATTACACACAAATAGACCCCAGACACAACATAATTACATTTAACATAATCATCCATCACATAACTGTGATGGAAGGCCAAAAAAACTTATCTCTCCACTGCACTCTCCCCCCCCCCGATGTCAGAGTCAAAGTCAAAGCCCCCGGCTGGCGATGGCGATTGTCCCGCGTCCATTGAAGCCACGCCGGGTGGTGCGAGGTCGCACACCGGGTCTTGGTGTTGGAGCCCCCGGTGTGCGCTCGCAGAGTCCGCGGCCGTTCCAGCCGCGCGGGGCAATGGTGTTAGGCCCCGCTCCAGGAGCTCTTCGACCCCGCAACACGGGCGGGAGAATTCCATGACACCCAGGTCTTGTTGCATCTCCCCTTTTCCTAGTCGGACACCATTCAGATACTAATCTACTTTCCTGTTTTAACCTCACATTTATCCACATTATACTGCATCTGCCATGCATTTGCCCACTCACCCAGCCTATCTAAGTCACCTTGCAGCCTCCTAGCATCCTCCACACAGCTAACACTGCCCCCCAGCTTCGTGTCATCCTCAAATTTGGAGATGTTGCATTCAATTCCCTCGTCCAAATCATTAATATATATCGTAAATAGCTGGGGTCCCAGCACTGAGCCTTGCGGTACCCCACTAGTCACTGCCTGCCATTGTGAAAAGGACCCGTTTACTCCTACTCTTTGCTTCCTGTCTGCCAGCCAGTTCTCTATCCACATCAATACTGAACCCCAAATACCGTGTACTTTAAGTTTGTATACTAATCTCTTATATACTTATATACTTGTATACTAGGTCATAGGAGGTCTTCGTAACTCTCCTTCATGCTCGAGAGTGGTCTCCGCATACTCGAGGCCTCAGCTAGGTCTCAGCTTTTTTTTCAAAATGTTAAAAAATGGCTGTGAGTAAAAAACGATCACCAAGGAAAAAATCGATACTTTTTTACTCGTAGGTTTAGTCGTAGTAGGTCGGCATGTTAGTCGTAGGTAATCGATGGTAGTCGAAGGTGGTCGAAGGTAGTCATAGATAGTCTTAATCATAGTCGAAGGGAGGTCGATGGAGATCGAAGGAGGTCGTCTTTACTCTCAACTATTCGGTGTCCACTTGTCCCAAAATTAGTCATAGCTAGTCGAAGCTGGACTTCAACATAGTCAAAGGAGGTGGAAGGAGGTCTTCAACATGTCATTTTTTCAAACACTTCTATTAGGTCGCCCAAGTGGGACAGCCCCTTTACTGTTTGTATCAGGACTGGCCATTTTTGCCTGCAATTCCTCTGTCCCCTTTCCATTTATTTCTATATTCTGGCCTGCCGGGTACATTTCAGTAGGGCAGACTATGCAACAATGCACAAACATCAGCAGCAGAATGAGATTCAACCACCAGTCTTCCTGTACCCATCCCTTTCAGCTTTCTGCAGAGACTACTTTCCCGTGACTCCTCGGATCATTATCCCTCCTTATCCATCCCTCCTTTTTCCCTGGCAGAAGAAGGAGATGCAACACCTGTCCCTATACCCCCCTCCTTCATTTACATCAGGGGCCCCAGCAACCCTTCCAGTTGAGACAGAGGTTTACATGCACCTCCACCAGTCTCTTCTATTACAATTAATGCTCTCTTAAAAGTACCTTAAAAAAACCATTCCTGAGCTTTGTCATATTACAAAGATTACCAATGCACGTAGACATTCCCAGAAGAAGTCTGTGATGAACCTTTGTGTAAACTACACACTCCCTACACACAGTGGTTTGAGATTGATCTTTCAGGACAGCGCAGTGGCACAGCGGTAGAGTTGCTGACTTACAAGGCTAGAGACCCGGGCTTGATCCTGACTATTGTGCTGTCTGTACAATGTTTGTATGTTCTCCCTGTGAATGCGTGGGTTTTGTCTGGGTGCTTTGGATTCCTCCCTTATTCCAAATATGTACAGGTTTGCTGATTATTTGGTTAAATTATTCCTAGTGCGTAGGATGTGAAACTGGGATAACCTAAAACTAATGTATATTTCTAAAACTAAAAACTAAAAACCTAAAAATAATTTTCTATGCTATTCCACTTTCAACAGCTCAAAAGCTGTGCCCATTTATTCACAACAAATTTTGCTGTAATTTATTTTTCTCCTTTGCTCATGTCTGCATTTTGGATTTCCAAAGAATAATGGTTAGTTGTTCAGAGCTTGTCAGCCAATTTGTGGGCTCACCCAACATCCTTTATGATGTTATTAGTTTTTATGGTTACTATCCCATCCCTTGCTGCCTGTACAAAGTATGAACACTCAACCTCCAACACATTCCATCGTTTAGTGTTTAAGAAGGAACTGCAGATGCTGGAAAATCGAAGGTACACAAAAAAGCTGGAGAAACTCAGCGGGTGCAGCAGCATCTATGGAGCGAAGGAAATAGGCAACGTTTCGGCCCGAAACGTTGCCTATTTCCTTCGCTTCATAGATGCTGCTGCACCCGCTGAGTTTCTCCAGCTTTTTTGTGTACCATCGTTTAGTATGCTGGCCAATATGTCTGAGACACAAGGAGTGTGTAGTTTACGCAAAGGTTCATCACAGACTTCTTCTGGGAATGTACATGCATTATTGCAAGTGACATTGTAGTTCTTTACACAACATGATCCTTAAGTAAATTAAAGCAATAATTATTGTTTGTAACTTTTACTACTTGTTCTGCACCTCAACCCAAAAGGTTTCCACTGGTGGGAGAGTCTAGGACCAGAGGTCATAGCCTCAGAATTAAAGGGTGCTCTTTTAGAAAGGAGGTGAGAGGGAACTTCTTTAGTCAGAGGTAGTTAATCTGTGGAACTCATTGCCACACAGGGCTGTGGAGGCCAATCAGTGGATATTTTTAAGGCAGTGATAGACAGATTCTTGATTAAAATGGGTGTTAAGGGTTATGAGGAGACGGCAGGAAAATGGGATTAGGAGGCAGAGATCAGCCATGATTGAATGGAGTAGACTCAATGGGCGGATAGGCCTGGTTCTGCTCCTATAACTTGGGAACGTGAAAAGCCAACGGCTGATGTAGTTTCAACACCTGGTGGCAATTTGCTTATCTCCATCATTTTGTGTCTGACTTGGGTCCTTAATGATATTGGCTGCCTTTACTGTTGATCACTTCGATGGTGGGCAGGCCATTGATATATGGAAGTAACTACCCATGGTAAAAATCAAGTTATATACAATAAGCAAACTGTGCTAATGATGTGAACCCACTGTGTGAGATTGGTGTCACAGTTATTTAAATTAGCCAGGTACTTCAAATGTGTTACTCATGATGAGGATGGATGGGTGATTAAGATCGGAACATCCTCTGCAAGTGGGCAGAATTTTCCCACAGCACTCACTGAATTGAGATTTCTCATTATTTAATTTTGAACACTATTTTCAACAACTCTGAACTTGAAGGGTACAAGATGTCACGGGAAACATGCACTTCTTGTAAACTACCTCAGTGTAAACCACTACCTTGCACCCTTACACTTAAGTATGATTGAATCTAATGTATCGTGAGATTGTTACTGAACTGTACGCAAAAATAATTTCACTGTACCTAGGTATGTGACAATAAGATACCATTGAACCTTCACCAATTTCTTGGCATGTTCTCACTAACTCTTCCCAAATAAAAGAGTCTGAAGTTCTTCCTACTCCGAAGCTGAGAGTAACCCCAGTGTTAGAGTGCAAGTGAGAAAATATAAGATGGAGGACATTGAGGCAAAGGAGTTTGTGAGTGGTGAACGTTGGCCATGTTTAGAACCAGGGACTTAAGGGAGCGCTTGACTTTACCTCATAGCTTGCCTGCTCTTAAATATTTACATGTTACTGTCCCTGAGGACAATCTCACACTTCTGCTGTTGTTCCTTGACCCCTTCCTTCTTTTCACAGTAATAATAATAATAATAAATTGTATTTATTGGGCGCCTTTCAGACATCTCAAGGACACCTTACATAGGTTAGCAGGAAAATAAACATATAATCAGAATAAAATAAATAATAAAGACAACACAGAAACACAAACTAAAAACAGAATTCAGTCCAAAAACAAAAATCAAAAACATAATGTGAAGAGAGAGCAGCGGCAGCTAAAGCGCGCCAGCGTCCACTCTCCCTTCACGGCAGCCATCTTGGACAAAGACTAACAGGATTACCTTACAGACAAAAAAAATCATCCCCCCACAATGGACTGTGGGGGAAGGCACAATGTCCAGTCCCTATCCCAAGTTCACCCCAAAGTCAGGCCTATTGAGGCCACCGCAATTGCCTCTACGGAGGCCCGATGTTCCTGGCCGTTCTCACCGGGTGGTCTTGCCCCGGCGTCGGGAGAGTCCTCTCAGCGGCTGGGCCACCTGGAACGGCCGCTATCTAGCTGGAGACCGCGGCTTCCGAAGCCGACAAGGCCGCGCCGGTTTGGAGCTCCCAGGCTCCCGATGTTGAAATCGGCGCCGCCCACTCCGCTCCGCAGACCCGCAGCCCGGAGGTGTTGAACACGGCGGTCTCAGCTCACCAGAGCTCCAGCGTGTCGATCCAGCGCGGCGACCCAGGCAAGGCATCGCCCGCTCCGCTCCGCGATAGCGCTCCAGCGCTGTGCCGCCACCGAGGCCGAGGTGCTGGGCGGTCCCCGACAGGAAACGGCGCTCCAAGCCCGCTAGTAGGCCATGAGGACGGGTCGACGGGCAGCCCGGAGAAAAAGCTGCCTCACCGACCAGGTAGGGACCAAGAAGTAAAATTAACCCCTACCCCCCACATTAAAAAGTCCATATCTCCAACGAACAAAAAACAGCTCACTAAAAACTTTAAAAAAAAGCGAATTAAAACGGACGGCTGCTGGCTAGCAGCCGTTCCCCAAGATGGCTCCTCCTCCGACAGTAAATGAGACTGTAACCTGAAATTGAAGAGACATAATCCCCTTCAGAAAATGGAAACTGAACAATATGTATGATTGCCATAAGTTCATAAGTCATTGGAGCAGAATTGTCCCATTGAGTCTACTCCGCCATTCAATCACGGCTGATCTATTATTCAACTGCCTGCTCCCCATAACACCTGACCCCCTTACTAATTAAATTTCCATTTAAAAAATAACCATTGACTTAACCTCCACAACCATCTGTGACAATGAATTCCACAAATTCATTTAATTTTGATGGTGAAAGAGGTAATAATGTCTACAAAAGACAGAAAGTGCTGATGTATACTCAGCAGGTCAAGCAACATCTCTGGAGAACATAAATAGGCGATCTTTCGATCCAGTCTGTAGAAGTGTCCCAACCCAAAATGTTGTCTATCTATGTTCTCTCTGGAGATACTGCCTGACCCACTGAGTTACTTCCAATATTTCATGTCTTTTTTTGTCAACCAGTATCTGCAATTGCTTGTGCCACATACATCCTTATGATCTACAGTTCACAACCATCCTTAACTCAGGCTTGTCCCAAACATCCCTCAGGCCTGCAAACATTTAGCATGCCAGAGACGTTTTACCTTTCTGCTGATCAATTTTGGCCTTGGAATTCAAAAGGAATTAGTACTGCAGGAATGCCTCTTCTAATGCATTAACCATAACAACCTTCCTAAGTCACTTCTAGTAGTTCATGCCAGATCATACAAACGGTTGCCTACAAATGCATTAAGCAAATGAAAGACATCTATTTTGAAATTGAGAACTCAATATTTCGATTGATTGATCGAAAGATGCAGCATGGAAACAGGTCCTTCGGCCCATCGAGTCCATGCCGACCATCAATCACTCATTCACACTAGTTCGGTGTTATCCCATTTCCTACACAACCTCTCCCTACACATTAGAGGTAATTTACAGAGGCCAGTGGACCAACAAACTCACACATCTTTAGAACGTGGGAGGAAACCAGGGTACCCGGAGGAAACCCTTGGAGTCACAGTGACAGCGTGCAAATTCCACACAGATAGCACCCGAGGTCAGGATGGAAACTGGGTCTCTGGTGCTGTGAAGCAGCAACTCAACCAGCTGTGTCACTGTGGGGCTAAATTATATTGTGCCGTCATCTTATTTTGGAATATGAACAGAGTTTCCCTGACTTGCACGGCATAGTTAATACTTGCATTTTTTGCCAACCACGGACTTGGTCCTAATTTACCTTCAGATGTTACAATGAATTGTAGCAACATGCAAGAGTCACTTTTTGATGGATTCCACTGTTTTATGGTTCTTATCTCCTATGAATGTTGACAATAAATATGAAAAAAAAATCTCCAGCTGCCTGACAAATGGGCCTATTGAGCATAGCCAAGGACGTTGCACATAGTCTACGCACAGAAATAGGAGAAGAGTTTCCTCATCTGTTTTGTAAATGACTCTGTTCTCTCTTCAACACTGTTCTCTCGCCTTCTCATCCCACAGAGTAACTCACTCCCGTCTATTAATATTACTTCTCTTAATTCTTATTCTTCTTTTTCACACTGACCAAAGATCTTATGAAGAACTTTAAAACACGGAGCATCCAAGCTGTGCACCACTCTGTGGTAACAAAGACTGATTTATACAAAATCTGGACCAAATCTTTAAACCATATCTGTTTTTTTAACCAAGGATTGACAACAAAATGCTGGAGCAACTTAGGTGGTCAGGTGGCCAGAAAGAACATGGATGGGCGCCTTTTCAGGCCTGAAGAAGGGTTCAGACCCGAACCATCACCTATCTATGTTTTCCAGCGATTCTGCCTGACCCATTGGGAATTTACTCCAGTATTTTGTGTCAATCTCTGCCCATCACTCTTTTCATTAAATAAACTTAAGCATATCACTTATGTATCAGGCAGCTAGCAATTGTCCAAGAGTGACATTGTTTAGTTTAGAGATACAGCGCGGAAACAGGCCCTTCAGCTAACCGAGTCCACCCCGACTCAAAGCATTATCCTACACACTAGGGACAATTTACATTTATACTAAGCTAATTATCCTACCAACCAGTTTGTCTTTGGAGTGTGGGAGGAAACTGAAGATATTGAAGAAAACCCATGCAGGTCACGGGGAGAACCTACAAACACTGTACTGACAAGCACTCATAGTCATAATCAAACCCGGGTAACTGGAACTGTAAGGCAGCAACTCCACCTCTGCGCCACCGTGCCGACATAGATTAGTTCTCTGAGTTTATTTATGTTTTTTTTTTAATTAATAGTTTACATATAAACTTTCAAAGTGGTATAATAAACACACAGGATGCTTTACAGAAGTGTATATTATCAATAATAACTTGCTATGTAATTGCTTCTCTCTAGTTGATGCACAGAAGTGGGAAGTATTTATCCCACCACCAATTGGTGGGGATTTACTGCACTGTGAATCACAGCAGCAGATTAATTTGCCACAGGTGTGCATGTTACACACCAACAGGCAGGATTATTTAACGACACCAACTTTAACTTGAGAAAATGAAAGGTAGTTTGAACCATTGACTGCTATAAGATAGAAACAAAACCATTCTATTATAACATTTCATCAACATATTCATTAGCCTGTGTGCATCAAAACTGTGCTAGAGCACAGAAAAAATCCCTTCAGCCCAACTCATCCACGTAAACCAAGATGACCCATCTAAGCTTGACTCATTTGCCTGCATTTGACCCATCGCCCTCTAAATTTTCCGATCCATGTAGCTGTCCAAGTGTCCAGGCGAGGAGAGGGATGTTGGTTAGCGGGCCGCACTAGTCAAAGATGATGCAGGAGGCACTGCAGCAGCCTGGGGCTTGCCTGGGCTCACCTGGATCAGGGGCGCTCCAGTATATCCAGCATGTGGACTTTGGACTTTTTCCTTTTCATTTGTAAATGGCACCAAAATATGGCGATATTTACAAAAATGTCACTGTGCAGTGCATACGTGACAATAAAGAACCATTGAAGTCTTTTAAAAGCTGTTGTAGCACCTGCCTCAACTACCTGCTCTGGCAGCTCCTTCCATATACCCTCCACCCACTGTGTGAAAAAGTTGCCCCTCAGGTTCCTATTAAATCTTGCCCCACTCATCTTAAGCCCATGTCCTCTGGTTCTTGATTCCCCAACCCTGGGTAAAATACTGTGCATTTACCCTATCTAGCTCCTCATGATTTTATACACCTTTATAAGATGACCCTTCAGCCTCCTGCACTCGAAGCCTGCCCAACCTCTCCTCATAGTCAGTCACCCATTTAGTTTACTTGCTTTCTCTCCATTTTGCAGCCTGACTACTTTCCAAAGCTTTCCACGATCTATATCAATAATTTGGTTTGTGAGACCGATTCGCATATTTCCAAGTTTGCTAATGATACTAGTGTAGGTGGGATTGTGTGTATGAAGGAGGATGTAAGAAGACTTCAAGGCAATATGGACATTTAGTGGGTGGACGAGAGCAAAGCAAATGGAATATAATGCGGAAAAATGTGAGGTGCACATCACTGAAAAACAGTAAGGGATTTCGCAGTGTTGATATTCACAGGGAACTAGATATACTTGTACACAAGTCACTCAAGGTCAATGCGTGGGTGAAGCAAGCCATTTCAAAGTAAATATTTTGCTAGGCTTAATTACGTGAATACAGAGTTTAGGGGAAGAATGAATGCACTTTTTGGGGCATTACTGAGACTGCACCTGGAGTATTGTGTAGTTTTGGTCGACCATATACTCAAACGTTTATTGTTGTGCATGCTTAGTCACTGACAAAAGCGTCACAGCTAAAATGGTTAAAATGGTTTTAATGTGGACAGCTAAAATGGTTTCAATGTGTAGAGTGTGTGTGTGTGTGTGTGTGTGTGTGCACCTGTGTGTGTGTGTGTGTGTGTGTGTGTGTGTGTGTGCATGTGTGTGTGCTAAAATGTGTGGTGTTAATGTGTGTGTGTGTGTGTGTGTGTGTGTGTGTGTGTGTGTGTGTGTGTGAAAGCTACATCTTCTAGATGCGCTGGGACGCATCCTCAGTGATGTGACCTGGGGTCATCGGGTCTTTCGGGTCTCACAATATCAGACACCCTCGCCCAGGCGACCCAGCCCAGACTTGCGTCCCAGCAGCAACCGCCCACGGATCAGCCCTCTTAATCCAAAGCCACCTAGTGGTTTTCTCTGCGGCTTCGCTTGCGGATTGAATTACCCTCTTCTTTGTCAGCCCCGTAATGCCCAACTGGTTGAGGACTTTGCAGAGTGAGCGTCCTGCAAAGATTCTACAGCCCACCTCTATGGGCTCATAGTATTACATATATATAACTCTTATAACCGTGACAAGTCTTGTATTTTCACTACTTCAAATTGTTTGTCCACAAGTCAAAGTGTCACATCTGCCTTGCCCATCTCAATGTTCATTAGCTTCACTTGGGCGAGTGTTGTTAATTTCCAGAGTAGTTCATAGATTATCACATGGAGGTGAGGTGTTCTAACCTGAATGAAATCAAATTGATCCTAGCATGGTGCAGCGTGGTTCAGTGTAGTCTAGTTCGGTTGAGACACAGCATGGAAACAAGCCTTTCAGCCCACCGAGACCGCAGCAACCAGCGATCCCCGTACACCAGCACTCTCCTATACACCAGGGACAATTTACAATTTTACTCGAAGCCAATTAACCTGTACGCCTTTGGAGTGTGGGGGAAATTCGGAGCACCCAGGAAAAACCTACGCGGTCGCGGGGAGAACATACAAACGCCACAGAACATACAGACAGCACCCATAGTCAGGATCAAACCCTGGTCTCTGGTGCTGAAAGGCAGCAGCTCTACCGTTGCACCACTTTGGCACCAGGTGCAAACGCCACACTAACACTGAGCAACCTCTATCCATTTCAACAGAATAATGGGCTTCAAATGCACCAGAAAATAGGAGATTACTGGTGGAATATCGCTTGATTGATTTATTCATTGTTTCTCAGCTTTCTATTTTGCCAGCTGCACTCATGTGGTCCTTCATGTCTGATCACACCAGATGCCCAAGCACTGCAGACGTACAGAATGGGGTCAGCACAGCACACAGCATGGGGTTGAGAGGGAAAGATAGATCAGCCATCATTGAATGATGGAGTAGACTTGATGGGCCTAATGGCCCAATTCTGCTCATAGAACTTATGAACTTATTAAACTATATGAGGGAAACCCATAGTCACAGGGAGAACATCCAAACTCCACACAGACAGCAACTGAGATCAGGATCGAACCTAGGTCTCTGGCGCTGTGATGCTGCAGCTCTACCAGCTGAGCCACTGTGCATGCAGTGTTTGCTTGAGCTCAGCCCTGGAGTGGGTAACACGTCGGTCTAAACCTCTGCCTTCCGATGGACAAAGGACAGACTCACCTCTGCTGCCAGCTGGCAGTTATATATTGATCGACCAATCAATATCAGTACATCCTGGCCCATTATATGAAGGAAACAATAATTACTGATCATAACTGAAACTTTATCAACAAATGGTTATGAAAGATGCACATCGCATTAACAGATCTAAGAGTTGCTTAGCAGCAAAAGTGTTCATCGATATGGCACCTTGTTGTTGACCTGTTGAATAGTTCTTTGTGAATATTATCATCAGGACAGCTTGAGCTGAGAATTTGTTTTGCTATTAGATTGTCTCATTATTTAATGTGCAAGGACTGCTTTAGCGATGCAGGGTAACATTTTGCAACTTGCTTGTTTTAGTCACTTTGCTATAATTATTTGTGAACTCTGTTAAACGGTGTCCAGAATTTCAACTGGATTGTTGTTATTAATCAGTGTTTTGCAACTGGAAATCTTTTCTTCCCCCAGAAGGAAATGGGACAAGAACGGTCTAGAAATGCAAGGAAGGACCTTCTGCTCTCAGTCACCCTCATGCAACTAATGTAATGTCCGTATCAAGACCACCAAAATATAACAGCATTCTCAGTAATAGACATAAAGTACTGGAGTAACCCAGTGGGTCAGGCAGCATCTCTTGAGAAAAAGGATGAGTGACGTTTCAGGTCAGACCCCTTCTTTCAGTCTAAAGAAGGGTTCTGACTCGAAACGTCACCCATCCTTTTTCTCCAGAGATGCTGCCCACCCGCTGAGATGATCCAGTACTTTCTGTCTATCTTCAGTATAAACCAACATCTGCAGTTCCTTCCTGCAGCATTCCAAGTGTAATGCTTCTTCTGGACTAGTTCATGGAAACTTGAAAACAAAACTTAAACCTAAACTAAATATAATGCCAGGTTCAATATTTTCTCTTAATGCTGCTCATTGATTCCTTGCTTTCTAACACTGGTCCCGATGCTTCTTCTGAATTTGCTGTTCCCTAATTTCCCCCATGTAATGTCAGTCCCAGATTCCTCATCCTGCAGGCCAATTTCCTACTTGATCCTCCTGTGGTAATGGAGATCTCGCAATCCTCCCTGATAGCCCGACTTTCAACCTCTCTATTTTTCCCATCTCCAATGAGATTTTGTTGCCCAGATCTGATGTATATTTCCACCCATTACCACCTACCGCCAGGTGACGCCGTACGATGGCAACCTCGCCAACAGTCTGTCTCGTCCTTTTCTTTTTTTGTTGTTTTTAGTCTGTTGTTACATGTATGTTTTAGTGTATCATTAGTTTTGTATTAGGTGGGTGGTGGGGAAAACTTATTTTTATCTCTTTCCTCGACGGAGATGCAACTTTTTCCGTATTGTATCTCCATCCGTACTACGGCCTAACATCGTGGAGCTTGCGGTCCCTTTGCTGTGGATCGACTTCGGGAGCTGCAACCAGGATATTCGGCTTCCCTGATCGCGGAAGCTTCAATCGCCCCAACGCAGGAGCTTAGATCGACGGCTGCGGGAGCTTTGATCGCCCCGACTGCGGATGGTTCGACTGCCCCGACCGCGGGAGAAAAGGAGGGAAGAAGATAATATGTTATTGCCTTCCATCACAGTGCGCTGTGGTGGATGTTTATGGTAATTTTTATGTAGTTGTGTGTCTTGTTGCTTTTTTGGTATGACTGTATAGCAAATCAAATTCCTTGTATGTTTTTAATTCAATTAATTACAATTAAAATTACAGTTATAATACAAGCCAAACTCAGCTTGTGGTAAACACTGCATTCCCTCCTTCTCTCCCCCCCCCCCCCCCCCCCCCCCCCCCCCCCCCCCCCCACACCCCCCTAGTCATCCTACTAGTTCTACTGTTTACATCATTGTATCCCTTCGTTGTCACTTCTTCCCCAGCCAACAATGGACCATGATGGGCTCCACCCTTCCTTGGTCATCCGTTGCCGGCCCTACTTTGTTCTGTAATTTTCTTACTTCCAGTTCCCTTCCTCCCCTCTAATTTCAGTCTGAAGAAGAGTCCCGACCTGAAACATCACCCGTTCTTTTTCTCCAGAGATGCTGCCTGGCTCGCTGAGTTACTCCAGCGCTTTGTGCCTATCTTCAGCTATTTGTTGCTGGTCCCATCCCCAATCACTGCCCCCGAAGCTCTACAAAAGGAACAACTCTTAATCTGAGAAAATGCAACACCTTGTCACGTGCCTGAAGTCCTGCGCATCAGTTGAAGTAGAGGACTAATGATTCTAACAGTCGGTGATGCCACATTCTTGTGCCCATCTTGTGCAGCCCTCAAGGCGCTCCATGAATGTCGGACACTTTAATTAAGCCTGTCATATCAGCATAATTACATGAGCGCAGCAGAGACAGAGAGCTCTGAAATAATAGGGACTCACTTCTCAGACCAATCTTGCTCAATACTATCATGGAGTTACTAAGGATTGTAGTGTATCCATAGGAAGCCTTTCCCATCTTGGAGGAAGGAGGGGAATGTAACAAAGGTTGAATTTCCAATGTGTCAACATCCCAAGATCAAATAAAAATCAAATCCTGAGATTCAAAGCAATGTGCAACATTTTGAGTTGTACGATTGTAAAATAAATGCATTTCAAATAATTTAATGGCTCATTTACGTTTTATTATAATATTAAATTATCTCAGTAAAATTGAACATCCTTTAATTTCAAAATTACATTCAGGTTTTTATGTTTATAACCTGTTTTTATCTCCTCTCTTTTTTCATTCCTGAAGGCATTGAATTTAAAAAGAAAAAACAGTTAAAAAGAAAAAAAAACAATTACCGTACCCGACTAATTTTCAACTATAGGGTCCCATCACAGGTCCTATCCAAGCAGATGCCCAGCATAGTAGTCCTTCCAATTGGAACTGTGGGGTAGTAATCAACAATAACAACTCTTGCTAATTTTCCCACAGATACCAAAGTTGATTATACACCTTCACCATGCTTCAGGTGAAATCACCCCACAGGATATTTTGCGCATCTACTTTGGGACTGCATAACACAATTATGCTCCAAATAAAAGACAACGTGCAGGGTAACTCAACAGATCAGGCGGCATCTCTGGAGGACATGGATAGGCAACGTTTCAGGTGGGATACTTCTTCAGACTGATGTCTTAATCGGTCTGAAGAAAGGTCCCAACCCGAAATGTTGCCAGTCCATGTCCTCCAGAGATGCTGCCTGACCTGCTGAGTTACTCCCGCTCTTATATCTTTTATTGCATACCAGCATCTGCACTTCCTTATATTTACTCATAGTCATAGAGTCATACTAAATGGAAACAGGCCCTTCAACCCAACTTGTCCATGTCGACCAAGATTGAATTGAATTTAATTTAATTTAATGGCCAAGTATTCACATTGATTGATTGATTATTTTAATGACCACACAGCCAGGCTGGTGGAATTTGTTATGCCAATGCAGCACATAAAAAAAAGAATACAAACATGACAATACTAAAGAACTTTAACATGAAAACATCCCCCTACAATGGTTCCCATTATGAGGGAAGGCACAAAGTCCAGTCCCCGACCCCAATTCTCCCATAGTCGGGCCAATTGAGGCCTCCACAGTTGCCTCTACGGAGGCCCGATGTTCCAGGCTGTTCTTGCCGGGTGATGTTGTTCCGGCATCGGGAGAGTCCTCTCAGCGGCATGGGAACCCTGGAAATGGCCGCCTCCTTACTCGAGACCGTGGCTTCCGGAGCTGACAAGGCCGCGCCAAATGGAGCTCAACTGGCAATCTCATCAAGAGATTCCAGGCTCCCGATGGAAAGTTCAGCGCCGCCGCCCGCAGCCGCTCCACAGACCCGCAGCTCCACAACGGACCCAGCTCACCGGAGTTCCAGCTCAGCGACCCAGGCAAGGCACCGCCCGCCCCGCAATGGCGCTCCAGCGCTCACAGCGCTGCACCGCCATCCGATGCCGATGCCGGATGCCGCCGATGCCAGTGCCGCCGATGCCGAGGTTCTGGGCGGTCCCCTCAGGAACGCCGCTCCAGGCCTGCTGTTAGGCCACGAGGACGGGTCGAGATTGCAGCCCGGAGAAAAGCTGCATCTCCGACCAGGTAGGGACCCTGAAAATTAGTTTCCCCCTCCCTCCCCCACACTTAAAAAAAGCTAGAACTCCTAAAACAAAACACTAAACTAACTAAAAATAAGAAAGAAAAGAGATGAAAGGACAGGACAGCTGCTGGCTGGGCAACCGTACACAAGACAGCGCCCCCTTCTTCCTTCTTTCATACAAGGAATTTGCCTTGGTACTCCACCCGCAAGTGACAACATGACATACAGTGACAGTTAAGAATGATACATAAAACATTAAACATTAATAATAAAACATTATTGATTAAACATGTGAATTAAATAAAATACCAGAGCAGAAGGAGGCTACAGATTTTTGGTTATTGAGTTATTCCTACTACTCGTGGAAAAAGATGATCTTACCCGCTCGCTTCCTGGCCCTTGCAGTGTACAGTTCGTCAATGGAGGGAAGGTTGCAGCCAATAACCTTCTCAGCTGATGGACGATTCGTAGCAGCCTCCAGGTGTCGTGCTTGGTGGCTGAGCCAAACCAGACCATGATGGAGAAGGTGAGGACAGACAATACGATGGCCATATAGAATTGGACTATCATTGCCTGTGGCAGATTGTGATTCCTCAGCTGCCGCAGGAAGTACATCCTCTGAAGGTGCCCCATCTTCGCTACTCCCATTTGCCCGCGTTTTGCCCATATCCCATTAAACCTTTCCTATCCATGAACTTGCCCACTAAGTACATGAGCAGGAGAACTGTGCAGTTTTTGCATATTAAATAACAGTTTTGGAAAATACTGATGACCACATTTTTAATTAAATGGTTACTGTTATATTTGCCTCATTGGGCGAGAAAATGGGCGCCTTTCTTTTCTTTAAATTACTTTGCAGTACTCTTGAGTGTGCATTAATCTGATGGCACATCAGTCTTCCTATAATATCTACACCAGGAGTGCTCAGAAGTGAAATATTACTAGAAGACTAGAGGAGCAGCTTACAGCGTATGCAAGATAGAGTCAGAGTGATTTGCTGGAGTAGAACTCCACCAGAGCTTATTAACTGCAAAATAGCCTCCGGGTTTCTAGACATATTTTAGAGTAATAAACCTGTGAAACCTATTGCTTTTGTAAAGTTAGATTGTGAAAAGAATTCTTGTCCATCATTTTCTTTTCCCTGAACATATCTCGCAAAATTTAGATCATGTTACACAGAAGACGTGTCAGTCTATCTTCTATTTATTTTCTGTCAGAACTGTTATGGAGACTATTATGCCTCATTGATATTCTGCATGTGCCTTTTTATAATGTTACAAGTGGACGTTAATAGCAGCATTGAGCAGGAAGGGTGAATTGCTAATTCTGTACTACATGCTCTCTGTAAATTTCAGGTAGAACACGGAATGTAGAATATAAAATGGTACAACTCAGAAACGACACCTTCAGCCCACAATGTCTGCGATGAGCCAAGATAAACTCTTGTCTGCCTTCACATAATCCTCTATTCCTTGCATGTCCATGTGACCATTCAAAATTGTATCAAGGAACGTCTGATGCTGGTTTCTACCGGTTAGACACAATGTGCCAATGCGCCAGGGACCACCTCTGGCGATCCCATCCTTTTTCTCCAGAAATGCTGCCCTACCCACTGAGTTACTCCAGCACTTTGACTGCTCAAACGTCTCTTAAATGCCACTATTGTATCTTCCTCCAATACCACTCCCGGCAGCATATTCTGGGCACTCATAGCGCTCTGTGTAAAAAACTTACCCCCACAATTCCTTTAAGCTTTGCCTCGCACAATGCAAAGCTATGCCTCTTGTATTTGATTTTTCCATCCTGGGAAAAAGGTTCTGACTGTCTACCTTATCTATGCCGCTCATAATTAAATATACTTCTATCAGGTCTGCATGTAGCCTCCAGCGTTCCTGGGAAAACAATCCATGTCTGTCCATACTCTCCCTGTAGCTAATACGTCCTAATCCTGGCAGCATTCTGGTAAACCTCTCCAAAGCCTCCACATCCTTTCTGTAATGGGATGACCAGAACTTTGCCCAATATCCCAAATGCAACCTACTCAAAATTCTATAAAGCTGCATTATGAATTCCTGACTCTTATACTCAATGCCCCATCCTATGAAAGCAAGCAATGCCTTCTTTACCACTCTATCTAGTAAGTTGTAATGAATAATAGCGATTGATAGGATTGACATCAATAATACCTTCATCAATCTGAAGAAGGGTCCCATTTATGTACTCGAGAGATGATGCCTGACCCGCCAAGTTACTCAAGCTCTTTGTGAGTTCATCAATTTTAACTTGTTGCCGTTGAAACTAAAGGCCCAGGATCCGAGATATATATTGGTTCTTGAAGTAAAATTGCCTTTCTGCAACCACCTCACAATATAACATGCAAATGTAATTACTGGAGAAAATGGATGTATACAGCACAAGGCAAAAGTTATTGGTTTCAGATTCTCCTCCTACCCACTCTTAAATCTACTAATTGCATCTACAATAGAGATGATGGATATGCCTCCATGTGGAAGAAAGAACTGGTTTAAATCGAACATCTCTGGAGAGAAGGAATGGGCGACGTTTCAGGTCGAGACCCTTCTTCAGACTGATGTCAGGGGAGGGGGAGGGACAAAAATAGAATGTAGTCGGAGACAGTAAGACTAGTGGGAGAACTGGGAAGGGGAAGGGGATGGAGAGAGAAAGCAAGGACTATCTGAAGTTAGAGGTCAATGTTCATACTGCTGGGGTGTAAATTACCCAAGCAAAATATGAGGTGCCGTTCCTCCAATTTGCGCTGGGCTCTGACAACCTCATCTGCGCTTGTCTCGCCGATGTACAGAGGTGACACCTGGAACAGCGGATACAGTAGATGAGGTTGGAGGAGGTGCAAGTGAACCTCTGCCTCACCTGGACAGGTGTTGCATCTCCTGCAGCTGCAGGGGAAAGTACCTGGGAAGGGGGTGGTTTGGGTGGGAATGGACGAATTGACCAGGGAGTTTCAGAGGGAACGGTCTCTGCATAAAGCAGTGGAGATGGGAAGATGTGGCCAGTAGTGGGATCCCATTGGAGGTGGCAAAAATGTTGGAGGATTATATGCTGTATGCGGCGGCTGATGGGGTGGAAGTTGAGGACAAGGAGGAATCCGTCCTTGTTACGAATGGGGGGAGGGGGAGTAAGAGCGGAGCTGCGGGAAATCGAGGAGACACTAGTGAGAGCCTCATCTATAATGGAAGAGTGGAACCCCCCATTTCCTAAAGAATGAGGACATCTCCGATGCCCTGGTATGGAACACCTCATCCTGGGCGCAGATGCGGCGTAGATGGAGGAAAAGGGATAGAGTCTTTACAGGAAGCAGGGTAGGAAGAAGTGTAGTCAAGATAGCTAAGGGAGGTTTGTAGTAGATGTTGGTCAGTAGCCTATTTTCTGTCATGGAGATGGTGAGATCTAGAAAGGGTAGGGAGATGGCGGAGGTGGTCCAAGTGAATTTGAGTGCAGGATGGAAATTAGTGGTGAAGTTGATTAAGTCAGTGAGTTCTGCATGGGTGCAGGAGGTAGCACCAATGCAGTCGTCAATGTAGAGGAGGTAGAGTTCGGGGATACGGCCAGTGTACGCCTGGAACAGGGATTGTTCGACGTACCGTACAAAGAGGCAGGCATAGCTAGGGCCCATGCAAGTGCCCATAGCTACGCCTTGGATTTGGAGGGAGTGGGAGTCGAAGGAGAAGTTGTTGATGGTAACGACCAGCTCTGCTAGGCGGAGGAGAGTATTGGTAGACGGAAATTGGCTGGTTCTGCGGTCGAGGAAGCAAGGGGGGGCTTTCAGACCCTCCTGGTGGGGGATGGAGGTGTAGAGTGACTGGACATCCGTAGTAAAGATGAGGGAGTGGGGGGGCTGGAAAACGGAAGTCATTGAGGAGACGAAGAGCGTGTGCCTCCAGCAACATATCAAATAATACATGGTTACAGTAGTTTGAAAACACATACTTTCATATTCAGGGACAGTTTCTTCCCAGTTGTTATCAGGCTACCTAACCGTCCTTTCACCAGCGAGAAAGCAGTCTTGTCCTTCCACCTACCTCATTATAGACCTTCGCACTATCTTTAATCGGCCGTGACTCTTTCCGTATGGCTGCCCATCCACTACACTTCGCTGTGCCTTCCATCTCATCTTTGCAAAATTGCAATTTCATTAGGAAACATTCTTATCCAGTGAATTTGTTTTGATACCTTTCACTTGCCAAAGCAACTTTTCCCGTATAGCTTGTTTCATTTAGCTTAGTTTAGTTTAGAGATACAACGCAGAAACAGGCCCTTCGGCCCACCAAGTCCGCGCCAAACAGCGATCCCCGCACACTAACACTGTCCTACACACTAGAGACAATTTACAATTAAACCAATCCAATTAACCTACAGTATAAACCTGTACATCTTTGGAGTGTGGGAGGAAACCAGAGCACCTGGAGAAAACCCACGCAAGTCATGGGGAGAATGTAGAAACTCCATACAGATAAGCACCCGTAGTCAGGATCGAAGCCCAGGTCCCTGGCGCTGTAAGGCAGCAACTCGAACGCTGTGCTACTGTGCCACCATTTGAGCAAAGATGCCAGTTTATTGTCCTGCTCTTTTCACAATTGATTTCTATTCTGATTCTGTTTTTGCCATCTGAGATTCCACTTTATATTCACCTACAAGACAGCTGTTGTCTTCTCTCTTATCAATAAAGCCCCCACTGTTCCATTGTAAATTAGCTTCATCTCATTCCTCCCAGCAATCTGTTTTTCTATGAAGCAATGTCATTATTTTCATTGTCTGCCTAAAGCCGTATTGCTAAACTCGCTCTGCTGCTTTATAAATGTAGAACACATTATCTTTTCCCTATTGATCGTTTTTTTAGATTAGTTTCTTTGCCTGAATACCACCATTTCATCTCTTGATCAGTTATAGCCTATATTCTATATTATCAGCTATAAAAATCACTAGTATATCTATGAATACAAGACTGACTTATTAAGCTAGCAAGAGTTTATATGGAGTGTGACAGTAATGTTTTACGGTAGACCTGACAAGAATTTAATCCAGGCAAAACATCTTACAACTTTCAAAGGTCTCGCCTCCATATCTTCTCACAATATCCCACTATCATCAAATAGACCAGTTTAAGCAGTCTACTTTGATGATCTTCCCTCTTCCACAGTTCAACTAACCATTTCACTTCCCTTCCTTCTAACACAGGGTGGCACAGCGGCACAGCTGGTAGAGCTGCTGCCTCACAACACTAGACACCCAGGTTCAATTCAGACCTCGTGTATTGACTGCATGTTCTCCCTGTGACCGCATGGGTTTTCCCCGACGTGCCTTTTGTAGGTTAATTGGCCTCTGTATATTGCCCCTGGTGCGTAAAGAGTGGATGAGAAAGTGGGATAACATAGAACAAGTGTGAACAGGTGTTAGATTGATTGTCACGGACTCGGTGGGCCGAGGAGCTTGTTTCCATGCTGTATCTCTAAACTCCACATGCATTTTAAAATGGGGTTGGCATTAAATAATGGGCAAGCAACATGAATAAAAATATTATTAAATCCTCTCGAACTTTTGGTAATAATATTGTCATAAAGAAAACCAAACCCCGCCTTTACAGTAAAAAGAGAAGCCATGCAGAAATCAGAAATCAATAATTATTACAGAGAATGCTGGAAGCACTCAGCGAGTCTAACATCATCAGCGGGGATAGAAAATGTGTTAATGAAACAGGTTAAGGATCTCCATCTTTGTTTTAGCTCTTAGGGCTAAAGGAATCGAGGGATATGGGGAAAAAAGCAGGAACAGGGTACTGATTTTGGATGATCACCTATGATCATATAGAACAGCGGTGCTGGCTCGAAGGGCCGAATGGCCTACTCCTACACCTATTTTCTATGTCTCTATGTCTATGTCTATGTTTACATTTTTGATACCTGAAATCCTTTGATTTGCATAGCATTATACAATCTCATAGCTAATTTTACATTTTATAGGCTTGCAGTTTCTGGAATTTCCCTGATGGGTTGAGAAAACTGCTGGGGAAGCAACAATAGCATTTCTTTTGATGTGCATAATAGCACACTGAAAATGAAACCCAGCGTGTTAGAGATTTTGATGAGTCAAACAAAGTGATTAGGATTATGTTTTGACCAGAATACTACGTACTATCTCATCGAGACATCATCTCAGTTTTTGTCACAGCCTTGGTGTTCATTATTTAATGATTTCTGCTAAATATTACCCAAGAGGAATTTAATCCTTTCGGATCTGGGTATTGAACTCTTTATTTGGTCCAATCTTTGTTTTGATGGCCTTGAGATTTTAAGATACCAAGCAAAATCAGTACCGGTGTATTCCAACCAAAGAAATTGGAGTCAAAACTGTCAGTATTAAAGCTGTCATCTTCGCTATGTGTCCTTTCCTTCCAAGATACTTTATTTATTCAATTCTCTTATGAAATCCCCGTTCTCAATTCTTTCCACTCTTTCAGGCATTTCCTTATGCACTAGATGTGTTCAACCCCATTCCTCAAGTTCTCAGAGTTGTTCTCCAAAGCCTTCTGTTCAGCAATCCTATTTTAGGAATCTAATGATAATCCTCTCACTAGCTCTTGAGAACAACCCCACCCCAAACAACATAAAATGCTCGAGTAACTCAGTGGGTCAGGCAGCTTCCCTGCAGATTATTGATGTTTGACTTTTCGGGTCTGGATCCCACTTCAGACTGATCTGACCATATCCTTTTATGGAATCAGCAGTTTATAATACATAAATAATACCACAATTGACTTGCCGGCCTTTTCGCTGAACATTTATGCTCAGTCTGCCTGGACCTAAAGGATCTCATGATTGCCAACCATTTTAACTCCCCTTCCCATTTCCATACTGACCTTTCTGTCCTGAGCCTGCTCCATTGCCAGAGTGGGTCCACATGCATATTGGAGGAACAGCACCGCATATTTGGCTTGGATAGCTTACAACCCACTGGTATGAACATTGAATTCTCTAATTTTAAGTAACTTCATCTTACATTCTCCTCCCCAGCCCCTCACTCCTTCGTCCACCCTCATTGCGTTACCACTGCCTCAGTTCTTCACATTGTTTCTTTTGAGATCACACCTACCCTGGCCACCAATGGTCTACCAGGCACCGACCGCTCCTGCCCGAGGTCTTTGTGGCTGACCCTGATTGGTAATTCCTCACCTCCAGCTCTTCACCTCCCCCCACCCTCAACTTTCAGTCTGAAGAAGGGTCCCAACCCGAACGTCACCTATCCTTTTTCTCCATTGATGTTGCTTGACTCCAATGTCTATCCTTGATAGAAACCAGCATCTGCAGTTCCTTGTTTCCTCAGTTAATTATTTGGTTGTTCCTTCTGTGCTTTGCTAAAGAACAACAAATTGTATCTTTCTGGCTTAAGTCTGGGCTCCCAGTGGTCTGAATATTGATTAACCCAGGGGTATGAATATTGATTTCTCTACTTTCAAGTAATCAAGTAATCCTCTCTCCCCACATCCCTCCCCCACCCTAGTCATCTTACTAGTTTCACTGTCAATTGTCTCTTCCACAGCCAACTGTGGACCATTGTGGGCTCCACCTTTCTTGAGTCACCAGTCCCAGCTCTGATTTGTTCTGTACCTTTTCATACCTCTAATTCCCCTGACTCTCAGACTGAAGAAGGGTCTCCACCCGAAACGTTACCTATTCCTTTTCTCCAGACATGCTGCCTGACCCATTGAGTTACTCCAGCACTTTGTGTCTATCTTCAGTGTAAGCCGACATCTGCAGTTCCTCCTACTCTAATTGGAATTGTTGTGTTTTACTCATTTACTAAGTGATAAGTGGCAGACATCCGATATATGGGTGTCAAATGCAGATATTTTGGACGTTCTGTATCAGATGATGTTGCACCTGCCACTTCCTACTTTGAAGAGGTTCTCCTCCTCCCTGACAATTCTGCAACATCCTCTCTCACTGCTCCCCCTCTGTGCCATATCTCTGGACTCCTTCTACCCTGACTCTCAGCCTGAAGAAGGGTCTTGAACCAAAATGTCACCCATGCCTTATCTTCAGAGATGCTACCTGTCCTGCTGAGTTACTCCAGCATTTTGTGTCTATTGTCAGTGTAAACCAGCTTCTGCAGCAACTTCCTACACTGTTCTTCATTGCTGGGTGCAATGCGGGGACCCAGCCTTGCAGGGAGACCCTGACGAATTGCTGAGGAATTGCAGACTTGGTTGCTTGCCTTATGTTCCAGCAGCAGAAACTAATGACTACATGGTATGCTGTTCTGCAAATGGTAAATGCTTAGCAACAGCAAATTGGGTTGTGTGAAAATACTGATGGATTACAAATGAAAAACAATTATATTTTTGCACTCTGAAGCATTGAAGGCCAGTCTCGGCAGATTCACTGGATTATTTAATTGCTAGATATCATGTGGGGCCCAGCTCTGCTGGGATAGCTCGGCAAAATGCTGCAAAAATGTTTCTCAGACCCTAATCCAGGTCAGTTGTTACACAGGATCAGACACTCCCTTTGTTTCGGTGATATTCTAGGCTTGTTGATTCAGTGGCAAAGGATAAATACTAGTGGGAGAGTCCAGGACAGAAAGCATAGCCTCAGAATAAAAGGACCTACCTTTAGAAAGGAGATGAGGAGGAATTATTTTGCGAGATCTTGGTGAATCTGTGGAATTCATTCCACAGAAGGCTGCAAAGGCCAAATCATTGGGTATTTTTTAAGGTAGAGATAGATAGATTCTTGATTTGTAAGGGTATCGGGGGTCATGGGGAGAAGGCAGGAGAAAGGGGTTAAGAGGGAAAGTTAGATCAGCCATGATTGAATGGTGGAGTAGACTTGATGGGCCGAATGGCTTAAATTCTACTCCTATAGCATGAACTTTTGTAAGGTATCTTTTTTAAACATTTCCTTTTGATTAATATTTGTAATAATTCCTATGCATCCATATGTGTTTTAATTAACTCTTTGTTAAATGATTTTTTTTATTGTTTATTAGGATTATAATAGTTGTACAGCAGAGGCATTTAAAAACAGTCAAAATTTGCAATTGCTTTGATAGAAGGGAAGCTGCCTCTGTCATCAGTCATTGCTTGTCGGACACCTTCCCCAGGGCATGGCCTGTGGACTATGTTGCTCAAGGCCTGATCACCACTCAGACCACACTCGCCAACTCCATGGAGAGCCAATAGAATCAGTACCCCACACCTGGTCCTAGTGAGTTGTGAGCATAAGGGGGAAGATCAAGTCCAGCAATATTTAATAATATCCTTCCAATGATTAAATAACCAGAACTATGAGGGATACCCCTGCTGAGTCTGGCCTTCAATACTTCAGTCCAAAAATATAATTGTTTTTTCCTGTTGCAATCTGCCAGTCTGTTTACACCACTCAATTTGTCTTTGCTCAGCATTTCCTACTTACAAGACAGCATACCATGTTCAGAACCAGATTTCCAGCCCCCAAAAAAGTTTACTCATTGTTTTTTGCTGCTGAGAAACCTCATAAAACAAGTAAAACTTGCCCCAGTCTGCAACAAAAACATTTTAAAGAAATGAAAGTCCTCTCATTGACTTGTATATTCAAACACTCCTATCTTCTAATGATTTGGTTCTTTACATTTTTTTACTGCCAATTGTAAAATACGCGCATTTGATTTCAAGGTCTGATCAGCAACATTTTGCTGAAAGGATCATAAAATCATTCTGTCATTCCTTTAAATTTGTGCACTAGAACCAAACTGCTTTCCAATTAAGAATAGGTGACGTTTCAGGTTGAGACCCTTCATCAGACTTCTTCTGCGGAAGGGTCTCAAACCAAAACGTGACCTTTTCCTTTTCTCCAGATATGTCGCCCGACCCGCTGAGCCACTCCAGCTTTTTGAATCTATCATCGGTTTAAACTAGTTCCTTCCTACACTGTTTTCCAATTAGTTGGATCAATTGGACGATCTTCTAATCTAATAGCATTGACCAAAATTGAGCATAGTGGAACAGTGTGGAAACAAGTCCTTCAGCCCAACTTGCATATATCAACCAACATGCCCATCGACACTATTCCCACTTGCCTACGTTTGGCCCATATCACTCTAAACCTGACCTATCCATGTACCTGTCTAAATGTTTCTTAAACATTGCAATAATACCTGCCTCAACTACCTCCTCTACCAGCTCATTCCATACACCCACCATCCTTTGGTTTCCCCTCAGGATCCTATTCAATCTTTCCTCCCTCACCTTAAACCTATGTCTGGTTCTCGATCTAACCTTCCAGAGCACTCTACCATGCAGAATCTTGTCGAATGCCTTGCTGCAATCCTTATATACAATGGAGCCATATGTACAATACAAGTATCTCCCTCAGGATACTCTCTAGTAACTTTCCGCCAACAGATGTTAAGTGCATAAACTGTGTATTTTCAACTTTTTTTTTAAAGATCAACAGCTTTCTTATAAAGCAATATAGAACTTAAAAGTAAACAACTATTAAACAGTATGCCGGTCTATTGAAATAGCAGATTACAGCACTGTGATGATTACGGTGGAATAATGGTAGAGTTCCTGCCTTATAGTGCCAAAGACCCGGGTTCGATCACGACTATGGGTGCTCGTCCATACGGAATTTGTATGTTCTCCCCATGACCTGCGTGGGTTTTCTCTGAGATCTTTTCCTCCCACAATCCAAAGACGTTCAAGTTTGTAGGCTAATTGGCTTGGCAAATGTAAAATTGTCCCTAGTGTGTGGACTGGAGAGTTAATGTGTGGGGATCGCTGGTCGGTGCGGACACGGTGGGCCGAAGGGCCTGTTTCCGCGCTGTAGCTAAATAAAAGTAACCCACAGAGCAAGAGTAACTATCCACGGGTCAGTAAGTTCAAATGTCACCACATCAGTTGCAGAATTTAAATTCAATAGAAAAAAAATAGAATTTAAGATAGAAGAATTAGGTTTTTATTGATGAGCACAAATTATTAGATTGTTGTGAAAACTCATCTAGTTCAATAATGTTCTTCAACAGAGTAATATTTATCAAGTCATAGTCATGGAGAGACACAGTGTGGAATCAGGCCCTTAAGCCCAACTTGCCCACACCGGCCAAAATGTCCCAGCTACACTAGTCACGCCTGCCCACATTTGGTCCATATCCCTCCAAACCTGTCCTATCAATGTACCTGTCTAACATTTTCTTAAATGTTGGTAGAGTCCCTGCCTCAACTACCTCCTCTGGCAGATTGTTCTTGCCAATGTGATAGACTTTTAACTGTCCTCTGACGTGGTCTGGCAAACTACTCACTTGTAACATAAGCACCACATTAATGGACCGTAGAGGTTGAAGAACATGCCTCACCAGCACCACCACATTCCCAAAGGTAATTAATGTTAAACAACAGGCTGTGAGATGTCAGCGGCCCTTGCATCCCACAAAATGAAGATATTGGGAAAAAAAACCCTTTATTTTCTTCACGGAATAAAGAAAGGTGGGAGTAGAATAGATAAAAAGAGAAAGAGGGTTTAAACTGAGGAGATTAAATATTTCTCAATTTACTTCGAAATATTGAGCATCTAATTGGTTGGTGTAGATGTGGAGCAAAAGCAATTAATAAAGTTAAAAGGGTATTCATGCTCATGACCCTGTGGTGATTCAAGATCTGCCAGCACCACTGAATTTACTTCTGACATGCACAATAAATTCCATCTGGGATTCACCTCATCAGTAATTTCTGAATTTAGCCCCCAGTCAATTCCACTGCATGTTTTATTCAAGAATCCTCCACATGCAGAACCCTTCATTAGTAGTGTTACAGTTCTGAATATTAAAACAAATCTTCAATTCTCATCTCCCTTTCCTCTCGCACATTTTTCAAACAAATATCAATACTTCTGTTGATTTTGTCCATCAATATTTCTGGAGTCGTCTTTACCAACTGTTCCAGGGATGTTCTCAGTCACCACTCACCTGCTCATGGGAGCTCCTTTTAAGCACATTTTTAACCTTGAAACTGTTCTCCTTGCTTTCAAAGCCCACTAAAAATAGATTGAAATTCCTCAGAGTGTCTCTTGTTCAGCTGCCCTAACTTTAGCAGAAACCCCCTCGTTCACACATAAATGATAGATGAGGCAGATTCTACCTTCAGTTGCATGCTGTGATAGAGGAGAATTGACCCAAAAGACCCTAAATTTTCTGGTACTGTGCTTGTCTGTGCCTGCAGTCCAAATTCATACAGCAAGAAAAAATGAGTTTATTGTCATATGATCATAAGGTCAAAGGGAATAGGAGTAGAATTAGGCCATTCGGCCCTTCAAGTCCACTCCACCATTCAATCATGGCTGATCTATCTCTCCCTCCTAACCCCATTCTCTTGCCTTCTCCCCATAACCTCTGACACCTGTACCAGTCAAGAATCTATCTATCTCTGCCTTAAAAATATCCACTGATGGCCTCCACAGCCTTCTGTGACCAAGAATTCCACAGATTCACCACCCTCTGACTAAATACATTTCTCCTCATCTCCTTCCTAAAACAACATCCTTTAATTCTGAGGCTGACATCTGGTCCTAGACTCTCCCACTAGTGGAAACATCATCTCCACATCCACATCCACTCTATCCAAGCCTTTCACTATTCTTTATGTTTCAATTAGGTCCCCCCTCGTTCTTCTAAACTCCAGCGAGAACAGGCCCAGTACTGACAAATGATCATCATAGGTCCAACAGAGTAACTACTCATTCCTAAGATCATTCTTCTAAACCTCCCCTGGACCCTCTCCAACTCCAGAGGAACACGCCCCCCGTAGTGGCAGAAGCTGATGGTGTGCAAGGTACGCCTTGTTCTTGGGGTGGCACAGCTCGGGTTGTGGACGAACTGCCACTTGTCGCCGTAGCGGCCCATCGGGGAGCGGATTCCTCTGGAGTTGGAGGGACAGGGAGCCACAGCGGCTTTTGAGAATGGTGGGCAATCACTTCCAAAGTTCTGCCCACACAGTCAGTACACCTCTCCTATACTTGTCTCCCGCACTAAGATTATCTCGCAGAGAATGATCCCAGCCTAACCCTCCCTATTCTCTCCTATTCTGCAAGAAAAAGTTACATTGAAGACTCAAACTCGCGATCGAGTAACTGCTGGGATCGAGGCGCAAATTCGCGACCTTGCGGATATGAGCCCAGCACTCTACCACTGAGCCAGCCGTTAAAATCTACGCTAAAAATCTTCCAATCCGAAAGCTGAAAAATTCCGAATTATGAAAAGTGTCTGGTCCCAAGGCTTTCGGATAAAAGGTTGTGCACCTGTATAAAAGGTTCTTAAGAAGCCTTTTTTTAATGTAAAAATAAGCTACATACCTTTAATTGTTTGCTTTATAAAACCCTGGGGCTGCGAGAGGTCGCGGGTTTAGAGAGTGATTTTTAAACTACTATAACTATTATACAAGGCCATAAAAACTAATATTACCTTTTGCGACGGGGTCTTTCAGCGATGTTTCGTTTATGATTTACTAGGCTGAACATTTTCGATTGCAACAGCCTAGTGAAAATCGCGTTTTAAACCCGCCCCCCTCTAAACGGCGCCAAAATCACACACACGGGCTGGGACAGATTTTCAACGACGCTTCAGGTACGCTTTGCAACATACCTACTTGTAGGTGATAGTGTACAAGTCCTCCCACAGTTGTCAACCGTGAGGAACCTGAGGGGTAACTTTTTCACACAAAGGGCAGTGGGTGCATTGAACAAGCTGCCAGAGGAGGTAGTTGAGGCAGGGCCTATCGCAACATTTAAGAAACATTTAGACATATACATGCACAGGATTGGTTTAGATGGATATGGGCCAAACATGGGCAGGTAGGACTTGTGTAGATGGGACATGTCGGTCGGTGTGGGCAAGTCGGGCTGAAGGACCTGTTTCCACGCTGCATGACTATGACTCAGTGACTCATCTGAACTCGAAATTGGCTCTTCATGCTCTTGGTGGGTTTCAGGTAGTCATAGCTGGACTTCTTGTATGACCAATTCTAAACACTGCAAATTTAGACCATCATCAGAATACGAGTCTCCTAGCACATCCAGGGCTTCCGGACTGGGAAGACTTGGAATTTTTTCTAAGTACATATTCATCCATGGATTCCTTAATGAAGTCGGTGATGACCATGGCATAATCGGTCAGGGCCGCTGATGAATCCTTGAACATGGCCTAGTCCACCGAATCACCCCCACCCCGATCTGCACTTTACAGATCTTTGCACCAGCGCCACAATCTTCCATTTCTGATTATAGGCAGGAAGAAGCAACACAGACAGGTGGTGGGATTTTACAAAGTGTCGGTGAGGAATGGAGTGATTTGCCAGCCTGATGGTGGTTTGGTTATAATCCTCATCATTGCTATATAAGCATAGAAAATAACTATTCAGCCCTTCGAGCCACCACTGTCATTCAATATGATCATGGCTGATCATCCAAAATTAGTACCCCGTTCCAGCTTTTTCCCCATATCCTTTGATTCCCTTAGCCCCAAGAGCTAAATCTAACTCTCCCTGTGTAGTAATTAAGCAGGTTGGGAAATGATGCGTCATTCCCACTTGTGCCATACAGTTTCCCCCTGTAGAAGGCGTACAAGTTCTGCCACAGATGCCAACCTTGAGGAACTTGAGGGGTAACTTAGGAGGGAGCGATAGATCAGCTATGATTGAATGGCGGAATAGACTTGATGGACCAAATGGCCTATTTCTGCTCCTATAACTTGTGACCTTATGATTCAATGTGTTGCATCCCCTGGTATTGACGGTTGATGTATTAATGTTAGTTCTGCAGATATTTCTTCAAGATATTTGGTGCGGCACAGTGGCGCATCGCCAGAGACCCGGGTTTGATCCTAACTAAGGGTGTTGTCTGTACGCAGTTTGTACGTTCTCCCTGTGCCCGTGTGGGTTTTCTCCAGCCGCTCCTGTTTCTTCCCACACTCCAAAGACGTGCAGGTTTGTAGGTTAATTCACTTCAATTAAAAAAAATACAGCCAAGTCCTTATATGTACATCCCAGTGACATTCAATGCATTCGGGTTGGCACGGTTGAATTACGTAAATGTAAAACAAGAACCATGGTCTGATTCATCCCCATCCGACTCCAATTTTACCTTCAGCGGAATGGTTATGTTTGGGCAGCATCAATGCTGCCTGACCCACTGAGTTACTCCAGCTTTTTGTGTCTATCTTCAGTGTAAACCAGGATCTGCAGTTCCTTCCTACATGGTTATGTTTGGGAAATGTATGCACAGAGGAGGATTATCTCAACCTTATCTTATATCCATTTGTTTCATTTTCATTTTAGCATTTGTCCACCCATCTATAAATCAATCACACACACGCACCGAATGCCATGTTATTTATCAGTCTCAAGATTATAATTTTACTTCGGAGTCACGTGAGTGACTACGTGAAGAACCCGCTCAGTGCGCAGGCGCGGCATTACGCCAGCTGTGCAACGGCGGCCCAGACGGGAGTCGGGCGCTCCCGCAACTAGCCTGAAATAAGGAACGTTAGGTAAGTACCTACCTTAATCGGGCCTTGTGTTTTTGCTCCAGGGGGAGCAAAGCAGCAGAGGAAGCGGCCCCCGTTCGACTTCAGCGAAGGAGCCGACAGTGGAGGTGGAGAGGCGGCAACGGGACCGCACACACTGCGGACCACTGACAGGGTGCTGCGCTGATGCCGGTCCGCTGAACAGCTGTTTTGACTAACAGCAGCGGACCGGAGGGAAATTAAAAAAAACGGCCGGCAACCCCTGCAGACTCCCGACAAGGAGAATCGCCGCCCGAGAACCGCAAAAATGCCGACCGAAAACGGCAGGCAGCCTCTATCAACAGGTAAGACCAAACCTTACCAAAAATACAGGTTCTACAGAACCAACTTTCCTCAAGCTCTGGAAGCAGGCTGGAGACAGCAAAAAACAAGTATGTCTGTTTCCCCAAGCCAGAGGAGGTCATGGAGCTAAAAAACTCCAGAAAAACGAGGGGTCACTGGCTGAATGCCAAGGGAGCTAACACTCCCACCCCAGACCTATTGCACTAGCCATCTCCCTTGTCGAGGGATTGATGGGACCAGAACTGGGCTGGTCAAAGAGGAAGGGTATAAGACCAAACCTCAGGAAAAACGATCTCACGGAGGTGGGGCATATGCCTCCTCCACAGTATCTACAGTACCCCTCTGCTCCCTCTTTGAGGCTAGCAAGGGAGACCAGGGCTGGGCTGGTCTACAACAAGGGCAGGCGGACAAGAGCAGAAGTATGCCAGGGGAGCAGGATCATGAAGAGCTGCTGGGTGTCGTGGGCCACTATACGGCACCTCCACGCGCAGGAAGACTACTGGAACCCAAGATGGCAGCCAGTATCAACCATCTCTCCAACAAAGCCCTGCAGGAGACGGCCTTTCTAGAAGCTTTAGAAGAGTACACAGCGCCAGAGAATTGAGAGGCACTAAAAGTAAAGAGTGCAAACGGTCAAATTTGGAGGCAGCTGGGTCAGCAGATTCGCAGTCAAGAGCTAAAAATGCAGCAAATTCTGAAGTCCCTAACATCGGCAATCACCGCCTTTGCTCGTTCCACGGAACATACTAACATGACCATCTGCCAACAGGAGTATTAGCACACTAATGTGCAATACACAATATGAGATCAACAATCTAAGGCAGGACAATATAAGACCTGCCCTCAACCCCAAATATGCGGGGCTATGCAAAACCGCTGCAGCGGAAAGAGAGGCAGCTAAACCTGTGGGCCTCATGAGGGCAGGCCCGGGAACGAGCAGGACATCTCAGCCGACACCCAGCTGGCAGCACCCCTCGGCATCCACCAGTCGACACCCATATCCAAGGACTGGTAAAAGCTCGGGGACCGCTGCTTATTACCCCCAAAGGTCTTTTTTAGACATGGGCCCTGAGCGGACCCCAGGGAAAATGCGCCGCCCCACCGACAGCACCAGCATACCAGCAAAACAGAGCCTTCATGAAGAAACAATGAACATGGAGGTAGGTGGGTCTGGTTCCTGCCAGCTTACACAAAATAAGGGTGCTCTACTAACTGGGGGGCGATTACACTTGTTTAAAAAAGCATGGGGTACTGTCACAAATAACAAATATATACTCAACAGTATTAGTGGATACAAAATTGAATTCAAATTGGTATTACCGCCAGTTCAGCATGCGCCCCAAAAGGGTATTTTTCCCTCTAAGAAAGAGAAGCGAGAAGGACAAGCTGAACTAGAAAGGCTCATTGCAAAAGGATCATTGAAAAGACCAAACATGAACCATTGGAATTTGTATCGAATATATTCACTAAAACTAAAAAAGATGGTGGATGTCGCATCATCATTGACCTAACATCACTAAATAAATCTGTTGAGTATATACACTTCAAGATGGAGACGTTTGTCACTGCCAGACAACTGATCGCCAAAGGATACTTTATGGCAAGCATTGATATTAAAGATGCTTACTATCTAATACCCGTACACAAGGATCATTGTAGATACCTACAATTTATCTGGATGGGGCAACTATGGGAGTATAGAGCATTGCCCAATGGTCTAACCTCAGCCCTAGACTATTTACAAAAATACTAAAAATAGCCATGAAAATATTAAGAAAACAAAAGCATAGTCATGGCATATTTGGATGATATCCTCATATTAGGGAAAACAAAGGAATTAGCTGTGGCAGCAGTTCTAGCTACGAAACAGCTCCTTGAAACACTGAGGTTCGTCCTACACCCAGATAAATCAAAATTGAAGCCGTTAACTACCATGGATTATCTGGGCTTCAATATCAATTCAATCCATATGACTGTTACTTTGCCAAGGTGCTCGGGTCACTATAATCAAATCATGAATTTACCCACTGAAGCTATATCAGAACTACAGTGGTGGGCAGACAATGTTTGGCACAGTTTCAGCCCTATTATTATCACCAACCCTAACTTGGTTATTAAAAACCGATGCCAGTGCTTTAGGCTGGGGAGCAACTAACTCCATATCCAGCACAGGTGGCAGATGGACTAATTCAGAATCATCGTTACTACACACACTGGGCATCAACTATTTGGAAATGTTGGTCGCCTATTATGGGTTAAAAGCATATGCATTTAAAATGCAGCGCGTGCATGTGCGGTTACGGATTGATAATACTATAGTGGTGGCTTATATTAACCATATGGGGAGCATAAAATCATTATCGTGCAACAAATTGGTCAAACAGATCTGGCATGGTGTGTCGAAAGCCATTTTTTACTATCGGCTGCCTATCTCCTAGGTAAGCTAAAACACAGTGGCAGACACCAGGTCACGGGGAAAAAAATTTATGATAACATCGAATGGATGTCAAACCCAAAATATTTGCTAAAGTTATTAAGCAATATGGAACGCCAGATATCAATTTGTTTGCAACAAGACGGAATCACCAGTTACCTATGTATGTGACTTAGGAACCAGATCAGAGGCAGCAGCGGTAGATGCCTACACGCTGGATTGGGGGAATTTCTGCTTATTGCTTTCCCTCCCTTCTGCCTCATCAGTCGGGTACTTCACAATACAGATGGAATCTGCCTCTGGGATATTGAAGGTGCCCGACCGGCCTACACAGCCATGGTTCCCAGTTCATCACGACATGGTGGTCGAGTCACCTATGGATTTCCCCAGTGGACCACGGTTGTTGACTCACCCAGTATCAGGCATAAGCCACCCATGCCATGAAAACATCAAACTCCTGGGTTGTAGGTTTGAATAGACCTTACCAGGGACTGGGGATTATCCAAATGAACCATCACCACCATGTCGGCATCCCTGCGAACAGCCACCAAGAAGCAAAAATGGGAAAAATACTGCCAGGACGCAGGGACAACATACGAAACTACTCAACCACTGACGTGCTGGAGTTCCTGGGCCATCTACACCATGATGAAAAGATGAGTTACAGTGCCGTAAATACAGCACGAAGCGCCCTGTCTGCTTATCTAAAAACAGCAGGACAGCAGAGCATGGGATCCCATCCACTGATGATAAAACTTATGAAGGGCATTTACAATAACAAGCCCCCAAAACCCAGGTATACCCATGTATGGGATATCAGTGTGATATTAACATATCTCAGAGGATGGCCACCAGCTAGATCCCTCAGTCTTGAGCAATCTACGTTAAAAACGCTCATGCTTATGGCTCTCGTATCCGCTCACAGAGTCCAGTCACTCCATAAAACTAAGACTGGATAACATGGTGATCACCCCAGACCGCATTACGTTCATCATTCTAGGTCTGGTAAAAACAAAGCAGGCCAGGAACGCCCAATTCACTGGTGGTATTCCGGGCCTACCCACCAGAGCCTATGTTGAGTGTGGTGACCCATCTACAACAATATATAGACACAACCCACAATCTCAGAGGGAGAGAAAAAGCCCTATGGGTCAACCACAAGAAACCTCATGACGGGGTAACGAGCCAAACCACTTCAAGGTGGCTCAAACAGGTACTGAAAGCTGCCGGAATAGACACTAATACATTTAAATCCTATTCCACTAGGGCAGCATCGACATCAGCGGCTGAACGAATGGACGTCCCGGTTGACCACATTCTCAATACGGCAGGATGGTCGAGGGAAACGACGTTCAGAATGTTTTTATTATAAACCGTTGATAAAGCCTGACTTAATTGCAGACAGAATATTACAAACTGCAAATATTTAATTTAAGCTCAGGGGAGCTATTTATGTTGTTATTGTTAATAAATACCTTTCTGTTTCTTGAGAAAGCAGATCCATTGGTTGATTACGATAACACTTCCTCCCTCAAGAACTTCGGCAGTGAGTGAAATAAAAACTGTTACACGGTTTGAAATCACAGACCTTTGAAGTCTTCACGTAGTCACTCACGTGACTCCGAAGTAAAATAGTAAGATTAAACGAGTACTTACCAGTGCGAAGTTTGATCTGTATTTTATGAGGAGTTACGATGAGGGATTACGTGCCCTCCGCTCCCACCCTCATTATATAAGATCAAACTAGTAAACTGATGTCTCCTTAATCTTTACTATGTTTACTTCAAATATTGTGTCTATCTGTGATTCCAGACCGCTGCTTGGAAGTATGCCGCGCCTGCGCACTGAGCGGGTTCTTCACGTAATCCCTCATCGTAACTCCTCATAAAATACAGATCAAACTTCGCACTTGTAAGTACTCGTTTAATCTTACTATCAATTCTAATGAGTGAAAACTATGTGTGTTTTTGAACCAAAAATGTACACTAATTGCAAGCTCCATCTTGCTCTTCTATCCTTGGATCATATTATAGGTAGAAATTATTATATTTTAAACTAATAAATTCAGTCTGAAGAAGGGTCTCGACCCGAAACGTCGCCAGAGATGCTGCCTGTCCCTCTGAGTTACTCCAACATTTTGTGTCTACCTTCGATTTAAGCCAGCATCTGTAGTTTTTTCCTGCACATAATAAATTAAGCTATTGGATGGACAAGGCTTGTGGGTGGAACAACACTGCAGTGCCATCTGCAGCTTTATTATCAATGGAAGACTCGTAAATGTACGTTTTAAAAATAATAAATATTTGGGGATGGTGAATTAATAAATATTGTCAGAAACAACCTGAGCAATTACACTGGACTGACACACTTTCCAAGGGCAAGATGTGAGAGATCCAAGGGGAATACTGCTGAGCGTACAGCTGGAGGAGATGGAGATAGTGGGAGTGACAAGGAAGTCCTGGCACTTTTTAAAGGGAAATATTATCAATCTTTCAACAAAAACTGAAGACGGACGTATAAAATATTTAGCGTTACCAGTGAAAGCAGATTTCCTCGGGCCACAAACTGAAAATGGCTGGAAGTGAGATGTAAAGCAACAAAGCTTGTTTCTACTGTGACATAATCTCACAGCTCTCCTCATATCCTTACAATAAACGAGAGCAGATATTCTCTGCTGAAACAATGAAGTAGCATGTGGCGTTCTTACTAAGAAAGCTTGAGTGTAAGAACTACACGGTAATCATCAATTGCCTCTCCAATAGCTCATAGATGTTAAAACATATTTCATGGCTAAAACATGTGTTGACTTTAATATATGAAAGTGAAAGTCAGAATGAATATTTAGCGTTAATCATACTGCAGCTTTATGCACAGCATATTTCATTTACTGTCTATTAAATGACCGCGCACATCTGTCTTTAACATCACAGCTTGAAAGTGTTTGCTTGCATCTTCATATTTTTTATGATAAGAATGACTTTACATTTCACATTTTTTGAAAGATAAATGAGGAGGTTTCTCCTCTCACCCCATTACCATCCTAACTGCCTCTCCTATAGCCCCCAAATACTACCACCATCTTGTGCATCTCTAAGCTCTGGTGGACATTTAGCATCCTATGAAATACTTCAGTGGAGTAATCCCTGGTGTCTTGCCCAGTAATTATCCCAAAATATTATCACTGCAGAATTGTCGAGAGCATTGTCTGGATTTTGTACCGTGCTTCCTAAATTATAAAAGAGACTACTATTCAAAAATATTCCATTAGACTTTTAGTTTAGAGAGATACAGCAAGTCCATCAAGTCCATGCCGACCATCGATCAGCCGTACATCAGTTCTATGTTATCCCAAATACCTATCCTATGCACTAGGGGCAATTTACAGAAGCCAATTAACCTACAAACCACATCTATGGAATGTGGGGGGAAACTGGAGCATCCGGAGAAAAGACACATGGCCACACGGAGAACGTGCAAACTCCACACACACACACACAGCACCCGTGGTCAGGACCAAACCCAGATCTCTGGCACTGTAAGGCAGCAGCTCTACAGGAGAATTAAAATGGCAAAATTGCGTACAGCTTTGGTCTCCAAATCTGAGGAAGGACATTATTGCCTTAGAGAGTGTGCAGAGACGGTTCACCAGACTGATTCCTGGGATGTACGGCCTGTCTTATGAAGAAAGACTGGATAGACTTTGTTTTTACTCTCTAGAATTTAGGAGATTAAGAGGGGATCTTATAGAAACTTACAAAATTCTTAAGGGGTTGGACAGGCTAGATGCAGGAAGATTGATGCAGGAAGATTGCTCCCAATGTTGGGGAAGTTCAGGACAAGGGGTCACAGCTTAAGGATAAGGGGGAAATCCTTTAAAACCGAGATGAGAAGAACTTTTTTCACACAGAGAGTGGTGAATCTCTGGAACTCTCTGCCACATAGGGTAGTCGAGGCCAGTTCATTGGCTATATTTAAGAGGGAGTTAGATGTGGCCCTTGTGGCTAAGGGGATCAGGGGGTATGGAGAGAAGGCAGGTACGGGATACTGAGTTGGATGATCAGCCATGATCATATTGAATGGCGGTGCAGGCTCGAAGGGCCGAATGGCCTACTCCTGCACCTAATTTCTATGTTTCTATGTTTCATCTACTTCCTCACCTGATCACCATATTATTTGATTAATAGATTGAAAGATTCAGCATGGAAACAGGCCCTTTGTCCCACTGAGTCCACACCGGCCACCGATTACCCATTCACACTAACTATGTTATCCCACTTTTGCATCCACTAGGGGCAATTTACAGCGACCAGTTAATCTACAAACACAGATATTTTTAGAATGTGAAAGGAAAGTGGACTACCTGGGGGATGCCCATATGATCACTGAGAAGAACGGGCAAACTCCACACAGTCAACACCCTGGGGTCAAGACAGCAGCTCTACAAGCATTGTCATTGTGTTCTCGAAGACTGCGCATTTACATCCCTCTAAATTCCAAAGAGATACAACCTGCTGTATAAAGAGGTTTCAATGGTTCATTGCGCAAACACACAGTGAAATTATTTTATTTCTTTTTGCATACAGTCCAGTAAAGTATTGCCATACCTAAGCAAAATCCCAGATTATCAAAGTGTGCAGAAATAGTCCACTGAGATCGCATGCATGATCTGCCAGGTTTTGGCACCTTTCCAAAATCCTGTCCGCGCTCCAGGTCTGGTGGAATGGAGCCCGATCCAGGCGAGACCCAGGCTGCTCCCATATTATTCTTAAATGATCAAACTCGGACATTCCATAAGAGGAAACGGCCTTGCAGTCATTTTCAGATTCACATATTTCTCTCTGAAATCTCCTCTCATTCTCCTAATCTTCACCGAGCCTCTTCACCACAACACCTTTGTAGGACACTTTCCTTTTTCTGTTAAGAAATCTGTTAGATCTAGCGCCAAGACCTGTATGTCCTTCCAAAAATATTAAGTGAACTATAATATAAGCTTAGATCAGTAATACAATCTACCTTTTACAAATCCATGCAAGATCTCCGCAATTAACTCAAACCACTGCAAGTTCCTGCTAGTTTGTGTTTCCCTGCTTATTGTCTCCAAAATCTCACTCAGCTCTATTGTTAAAACAAATTACCTGAATTAACTTGGAGTCATAGAATGACACAGTGTGGAAACAGGCCCTTCAGCCCAACTTGCCCACACTGGTCAACATTTCCCAGCTACACTAGTCCCACCTGCCCGCATTTGGTCCATATCCCTCCAAACCTGTCCTATCCATGTATCTGTGTTACTGTTTCTTAAATCTTGGGATGGTCCTTGCCTCAACTCCCTCCTCTGGCAGCTTGTTCCATACACCCACCACCCTTTGTGTGAAAAAGTTACCCCTATTCCTATTAAATCTTTTCCCCTTCACCTTAAACCTATGTCCTCTGGTCCTCGATTCTGGGCTACTCTGTTCAAGGGATTCTGTGCATCTACCCGATCTATTCCCCTCATGATTATATACACATAATCATCTTTATAACAATTGTAACATAACTTTTATATACATTTAAACTGGAATCTCTGCAGCCATTTCATGAGTGAAGGTAGCATATTTACAACTTCCCAATCCTCGGGTACCTTTCTCATAAATGGGGAAGATCGAAATGATGACAATCTGCCATCATGAGTTCACTCTCCTCAACAATCCACTTCAAGTTAAGCAGTCATTGTCGCATCATACTTAGCAATTTTCAGCTCATCCATTAGCCTTGGTATCTTCACTTTCTACTGACATTGTGTCAGCATCATCTTCCTTTATAAACTGTTGTAACCTACTCATTAAATCTTCCCACTTTGCCTTGTACGTCAAAGCATTTTTCACCTTTTTTGTCCCTCATTGGTCTCAGTTCATCACTCAGTACTTATATATCTTCTCTTGCTGGAGATTTTTACATTCTATAGGATAGTATAGCGCTGGAGCAGGCCCACAATGTTCGTGCCAGCTAATCTAATCTTGTTTGCTTTCACATGACCTATATTTTCCATTCCCTGCATATCCATTTATCTATCTAAAAGGCTCTTAAATGCCACTATTGTATCTGCCTCCATCACCACCACCCCTGGCAGTACATTCCAGGCACCTACCACTTCACTGTGTAAAATAACTTCCCCCACACATCTCTCGAGGCCCGCGGCCATCAGCCCCTGAAGAGGACTCGGCGGCGTTAGTGGAGAGGTCGGTGCGTCGGTCAATGATGACACCGACCGACGGACAAGGACGGACATGCAGAGGTGAGGGCGCCATTGCTGAGGGAAGGAACCTGGCATGGGGGGGACCGCCATGAGGGAGGGGGAAGAACAATAAACAATGGAGGACCCAGTGTGGGGGACCTCCGTGAGGGATGGAGGAAGAACAAAGGGGGACCAGGTGCGAGGGGGAATTGGTAACTTTGTAAGCACCCTTTATGAGCGATTATTTATGGGCGACCTTGGGTATGAGGTTTAAGGTGAGAGGGACAAATTGAAAGGAATTGAATTGAATACTTTATTGT
This sequence comes from Leucoraja erinaceus, assembly GCF_028641065.1. Classification (NCBI taxonomy): domain Eukaryota; kingdom Metazoa; phylum Chordata; class Chondrichthyes; order Rajiformes; family Rajidae; genus Leucoraja; species Leucoraja erinaceus. The sequence goes on from NC_073400.1 coordinate 11,804,725, forward strand.
CACCTGTCACCTTCGAGCCTGCACCGCCATTCAATATGATCATGACTGATCATCCAACTCAGGTACAGGATACTGAGTTGGATGATCATATTGAATGGCGGTGCAGACTCGAAGGGCCGAATGGCCTACTCCTGCACCTATTTTTCTATGTTTCTATGCAAGCAAAGAATTTCACTGTCATCTGTGACAGGTGACAATAAAGTATTCAATTCAATTCCTTTCAATTTGTCCCTCTCACCTTAAAGCTATAGCCTCTATTCTTTGACATTTCCTCCCTGGGAAAACATGATCCAAAATAAACCAAATAAACCCGGCTATTATGTGCTCCTTAATGTGGTTGAGGATGGAACTTCACTTAAGTCACTAAATCTGAATGGGAACCTTGTTTTAATAAATTAAGTTGATTAAGTTAGGTTAGTTTTAATATATTAGCCGGATAACAGCTGCCCCATCTTATCACCAACTAGAGAGCGGTCCTGTGCTTTCATCTACCTCATCGGAAACCCTCGGACCATCTGTAATCAGACTTTACTGGAATTTACCTTGCACTACACGTTATTTCCTTTATCCTGTATCTGTACACTGTGGACGGCTTATTTGTAATCATGTACAGTATAGTCTCTCCGCTGATTGCCTAGCAGGCAATAAAAAGTTTTTCATTGTACATCGGTACACATGACAATAAACTAAATTAAACATTTTGGAGAACTGAAAGTGATTGCCATGGGTTATACAATCTGTGCTGAGGGTTCTGAAGAATGGTTTTAAAGTTAGAAAGAAGTCAGTAGCAAGTCAGTAGAAATTAAAAACTGTTCTTTATTTCAAGTATTGACAATGACCAAAAAAAAAAAAAACTGTTTGAGGAACTGAATGAGTCAGGCAGCATCTGTAGAAGATGATTTTTCAGGTCGGGACCCTTCTTCAGACTGATGGAGTAAAGGGGAGATAGCTGGTAGAGAGAGGTAAGGGTAAGGGGTTGGACAAGACCAGGTAATTGGCAGATAAACCAGGTGAGGGGTGGGAATGTAAAGACAATAATTAAGGCTGGAGGTGATAAGTGCGGAAGACCAATGGGTGTACATGTTGGAAGCTGGTAAGAAAGGGGTGGGAAGGGAAATGTAGAACCGGAGGGAGAGATGGGGGTTAGAGGGGAACGGTGGGTTGAGGAGGGGGGCATAGGAGGAGGAGGAGGGAAGTACAATGGTCGCAACGAAAATGGACGGGTGGGTGATGCGCAGATTGAGAATGTGGAGGAGGGGAACAGAAATGTGTGACTGGGATGGGGTGTAGAAAGGAAGGTGTGTATGGGGTAGGAGAGGCAGGTTCGGGGAGCTGAGATGTGGATAGAGGTGAAGGAGGGGGAGGGATTACCTGGAATAGAAGTTTTCAATGTTCATACTGCTGGGTTGTAGATCACCTTTGGAACATGAGGTGATGTTCCTCCAGTTTGTGTACTGCCTCAAGGCCAAGGGAGTATGGGAATTGGAAGAGGGATTAAAATAGCTATCAACCAGGACCTCCTGTCTCTGGCTGTAGAATTTACACTGACAAGTAGTATGAATTAGACACACAATAAATGTTATCCCAACCGATGATACATCAAATTTTATTTTAATTTAGTTGCTTCGGTGTCATTTGTTTCATTTTTCTTATGCCACCTTTTATATAATTTATTGGATATTCTTAGGTGCGACTGAATTCAAAGTTGTCTAAACTTATTCTAATTAAAACATAACAATCAGGTTAGACCAACCTTGTGAGACAAGCCACTACTGAGGTACAGTTAAAAGCACCAAAATCTTTTCACTGTACCTCAGTATCTGTGACAATAAAGTAAACTAAACTAAACCTTTCAACCAAGCATGCCTAGATTGTAGTTTGAATAGTCACCTGAAATTCCAGTGTGCTAATCTACTTCAATTTCTATTTCTTTCTTGATAATTCAAACCTTTTTATTTTTCTAAAACATGTATGAGGGGCGATTTTTTGAATAGAATTTATTTTGGCATTGAGACTGGAATAATATTGTATTTAATCTATGAAAGCTCTGACCAAGAATACAAAGTATATCAAAAGTAATAGAGTATTGAAAATATTATCAGACATAAGCACAGATCAATGTTAGAAATTTGTCTTGGAGTCCAAAACCTTCAGATTGTTTTATTGTATTCAATAAATTGATTAAGATTACACCTGTATGGCAAAATACGAAATAAACATCCAATATAATAATATATTTTGAATCATTCAGCATGCACACAGGCCTTTCAACCCATTAAGATTGTGTTGCCAAAAAAGACCCATTTATAACCTCTGGCACTAATCACAATTTATTTACCATATATACCATCAACTTGGACTTGTAGACTTTAGAGGTACAGTGTGGAAGCAGGCTCTGCGTCTACGCCTACCAGTGATCGCCCAATAAACTAGCACTATCCTACACACTTGGGACAATTTACAAAAGCCAATTAACCTACAAGCCTGTACATCTTTGGAGTGTGGGAGGAAACCGGAGCACCTAGCAAAAACCCATGCGGTAACGGGGAGAATATATAAACTCCGTACAGACAGCACCCGTAGTCAGGATCAAACCCGGATTTTTGGTGCTGTGAGGCAGTAACTACCATTGCGTCACTGCCGCCCTTCTCCAGAGATTCACTAACCTACGACTACCAACTTCTATCTGGGAGCCAGAACTTCATTAATATATCAGCAATTAGTTATGCAGATGAAATTTTGATATCAGAACCTTTGTTAATACACCTAACGGGCTCAAAAAGCCTAACAGCATTTTTAGTTGTCATATCAAAGTTGCACCATCTTCAACAACACATGAAGGTGGCGTGAAAACATTTCTTATCCAAGAGAAGTGATTAAAGCTCAACACCAGACAGCACAGTGGCATAGCAATAGAGTTGCTGCCTTACAGCGCCAGTGATCTAGGTTCGATCCTGACTACGGGTCCAGTCTGTATAGAGTTGTACCTTCTCCCCATGACTTGCGTGGGTTTCTCTGGGTGTTTGGTTTCCTCCCGCACTCCAAAGATGTACAGGTTTGTATGCTAATTATCTTTTATAAATGTAAATTGTCCCTAGTGTTAGTGTGCAGGGATTGCTGGTCGGTGCGGACTCGGTGGGTCTAAGAGTCTGTTTCCGCGCTCTATCTCTAAACTAAACCACGTTTTTCTTTAAAGAATCCCACAAAATTCTCCTCAAAATTCCCAGCTTCCCACTATGTCTGCAGATGGCAATGTGGTAACATTATACATAATCGCACATTTCTGTATATTCCTTTGATATTTCCTCCATCTGTCAGAAGCCAGATGTTCTATTGTTTGGTGATAAGGTTGCATGTAAAATGTAGCTTATGCAAAATAGCTGTAGGTGGCTATTTTTATGAATGTACTGCGAATTCACAAGAAGCGGAGAGGCTTCTGCACTATCCATTTCTAGCAACTGTCCAAAAAGATGAACAATCCTCAGTATCAAAGTGGGTGTGAATCGAGACATCGTGATTAGGTCTCCTATTCAGATAATTTCACATAAAACCGTTGGCAGATGCAACATCCTACTCTGAATGCAGCTATCCTCCCAATCCAAGATGTAATTATGGACCTGTTGAGAATTTGGATTGTTTTCCTGATGAATTTGGGTACGTTTTCATATTCCAACTGGATCTATTAAAAACATGGGCCCATGGTTTCTGCTTTGGATGCCAATGGTAATTCAATTGCAAATAATGCTAATTTTCTGTCGTTTAAAGGCCAGTTGGATTGAAGTTCAGAACCAGCATTAGGAGGAGGGATAAGGATGATAAAAAGTAAGGAAACCTTGGACTTCCAATTTCCATTTCTCCATATACTACCATTACACCTTTAAGTCAACCACCATAGAGTAGCTTGAGGTGGATCAACAGCACTCTATAAAATTGGTTACGTTGGTAAAACCATATAAAATGGCCTGAAGTGTTTGACATCCTATTTAAGCACCAGACATAATGACTTCTGGAGTCTACACAGCTGTTGCCAAGACCTTGCAGGTCTCATTTGTTTAGCGTGATTGATGTTGTATGGAATTGGCTGCTTCAACCGTGGAAAAATACATCCATACAAAGGCCTGCAACTCCTTTTCTGAGCTTTACACCTCCATTCATTCTGGCTCCAGTCGTGGACAGGACCTGTGGAAAGCTAAGCAATGTCTCACAGATTCACTGTCACCACTGAGCGGTTATTTTCTTCCATCAGTGCACCCCAGGAGACAACATCTGTATCCAGCTGAGCACAGTTTGGAGATAACTGTGGTCTCCGATACATACATTTCACAGTTCTCCCTGTCTGATTTCCTCACTTGGGACATCAAACAACCCAGCAAAAATGCAATGATCTGTGCAATTGGACTCAGTAAAGCATGAGTATCCAAACTGGTATGTGGTATGCATTAATTCTTTTCAATGACAATGTAGCATTTGAGTACTAGTTATCCAGGACTTACAGTACATAAACTGCTACCAGCAAGGTAAAAATGGCGTTAGCAAGTTAAACACCCTTTAGTTGTTGCTGAAAAGATGTTGTCATAATTGTGAGCGGCAGAGTTCTTGCCTTACAGCCACCAGAGACCCAGGTTTGATCCTGACTATGGATGCTGTCTGTACGGAATTTGTACATTCTCCCTGTAATTGCGTGGGTTTTCTCCGGGTGCTCCAGTTTCCTCCCACACTCCAAAGACATACAGGTTTGTAGGTTAATTGGCTTCTGTAAATTGAAAATTGTCCCTAGTGTACGAGGATATCGCTGGTCGGTGCGGACTCGGTGGGTCGAAGGGCCGGTTTCCACACTGTATCGGTAAATTCCAAAGTCTAAAGTCAATATGGTTGTTTTAAACTAATCACTGAATAATTAGTAGTACTGATTACCCCATCTCTGATGATAAGGGACACCAAGATTTCATTGATCTCCACCACATCTTCCTCTACAATTGTGAGTTGGGAAATAAGGAGAACGTCTTTCTCGAGGATTTGCATGGCCCTTCTGCATCAGTGGGAGATTGAACAGATTGATAATTGTAATGCATTTGCTCGACTATAAGGGAGAGAGACAAACTGCAGGACAAGTGCATTTAGAGGATGGAATACCAAGAGAACGAGAGGAGCACTTGCATAGTAAGTGGATTATTGTGATTCGGAAAGCCATCTAAGAAAATGTTTTGAAACAAGAAACTGCAGATGTTGGTTTATACCAAAGATAGACACCAAGTGCTGGCTTAACTCAGTGGGTCAGGCAGCATCTCTGGAGAAAAGGGATGGGTGATACTTCAGGTTGGGATACTTCTTCAGACTTCTGTCTGAAAAAGGGGCCTGACCCGAAACATCACCTATGCTTTTTCTCCAGAGATGCTGCCTGACATGTGTAGTTACTCTAGCACTTGGTGTCTATCTTTGGAAAAGATTTCATTTTGTTTATTATTGTCACAAGGTACACTGAAAAGCCTTTTAGCTACATGCTATCCAGCTGGCGAAAAGACTACACATAATTACAATCAAGCCGTCCACAGTGTACAGATACAAGATAAAGTGTAAGATAAAGTCTAAAAGTCAGATTAAAGATAGTTTGAAGGTTTCCAATGAGGGAGATGATAGGTCGGGACTGATCTCTAACTGGTTAGAGGACGGTTCAGTTGCTTGAAGACAGCTGGGAAGAAACTGTCCCTAAATCTAGAAGGATATTGGTGATATATTGCCATATTAGGATGCACCTGCAAGTTTCTAACATTAGGTTTTACCTATTCTTCAGAGTTTGGAAAAATGAGTGAATCTTGCTGAAAAAATATACAATACTGAAGAGGCTTGATGGAATCAAAAACCAGATCAGAATAAGGCTGAGATAAGGTTCCCTCCCCAGATGCTGCCTGACCCATTTAGTTCCTCCAGTACTATGCATTTGAGAGTTGAGATAAAGGGTTTTATTTTTCATTTCTTCTCTCGGTTGGTTGTGAACCTTTAGAATACTATATCCCAGAGAGTTGTGAATGCTGGATCATTAGGTATATTTGAGACTGAGATGGAAATATTTCTATGTTGCAGGGAAATTGTGGGTGATGAGGATCAGGCAGGAAAGTGGAGGTGAAGCCAATCATTGAATAACACTCAATGCCTCTTCCTGTTTCTATTTCTTTCATTCCTATACAAATTTCCTCGGCTTAAATATCATGACTATATCATAAATCAAATTTCATGTTCAATATGACAAACTGAATGATTACTAAGTAACCTTTTAAAATAGTGGAAAATGACTAGGGAAAGCGATGCTTGTGAAATGAACTGGAATAAATTTAAAGTCCACTCTGGAGAATTTTGTATGAAGGAAGAAATAATACATAATATGAGAGTAATTAAGAAATCAAGGAAATGCACTCATTGAGGATATCCCTAAAACAGCAGCTCATCATAGAAAAGTGCTGTATGACAATATGATCTTCCCAGAGATCTAACCCAGGTCTCACCAGAATCTACCAATCAAAATATTGCAAAAACACAAGTATAAAATATATATTGGTGATTTATTTCAGCTAAAACCATCAACAAGCTGTGGAAAGCCTCTTCTGAGCTGTTCTGTTTGGAACGTGCAATCCATTACAAAAAAATAACATTTATGATATATCCAGGTCAAGGGAAGGATTTGCAGAATCAATTTCAGTCAGATAGCACTTGTATGTATTGTGTTGGTTACAACTGTGGTTATAGAGTCATACAGCATGGAAACAGACCCTTCCACCCAACTTGCCCACACTGACCAACATGTCCCAACTACACTAGACCCACCTGCTTGCATTTGGTCCACTTCCCTCTAAACCTGTCCTGTCCATAAACCTGTCTAATTGTTTCTTAAAGATGGCGATAGTACCTGCCTCAACCATCTCCTCCGGCAGCTCATTTCATACATCCTTTGTGTGAAGAGGTTACTCTTCAGGTTCCTATTAAATCTTTCCTGCCTCACCTTAAATCTCTGGTTCTCAATTCCTCTACTCTGGACAAGAGACTGTGCATCTTTCCCAGAGTAGGAGAATACTCTCATGATTTTCTACACCTCTATAAGATCGACCCTCATCCTCCTGCGCTCCAAGGAATAGAGTCCTAGTCTTCTTATCCTTTTCCTATAGCTCAGCCCTCTTGGTTCACTACAATTCCTGATTATGTGCCTAAGAGCCCTTGATGCATTCATTGAATCATAAAGATTTTGAGAGAACATTTAGTAAAGAAACCTCCTTCTAAACTTTTCACACAAATTTCAGTTAGATATACAACTGTGCCTGGGAAGTTCAATTGGTACAGGTATTGGTCTTGATTTATTATTGTCACCTGCACTGAGATACAGTGAAAAGCTTTGTGTGCTGTCCAGTCTAATCATACCATACACAAGTATAATCGAGTCATACACAAGTACAACAGATAGTGCAAAAGGGCAGAATATAGTGCTTTGGAGCATTATAGTCTGCAAAAAGGTAGGTTGGAAGATTAAGCCTACACTCATGGGAGGCCCACTCAGTGGTCTGATAACATTAGTCAAATAAAATCCCACAATTGATGCCTACTGGCCTTCAAATCACACAGCTGTGTTAAATACTGACTATGGCACACCCAACCATGTGAGAATGTCTTGAGCATTACCCTGCTGTGTAGTCACATCAAACTAAAAATTGTTCTGAAACAAGCCAGCTTTGTTTGCATTTTTCCAATGCAAATCCTGAACAATTTAGCACTAATCAGAAATAGCAATTGCTTCACTGGAACACTAACATTAATGTACAGTACAGGGCCGTGGACCTGCAGCAGCCTGGGGCTTACCTGGGCTTAACATGGATCATGGGCACTCCAGTACTACCAGCATGTGGACTTTGGAGTTTTTGTTTTGTAAATGGCACCAAAATATGGTGGACTGTGCATTTGTGGGTTGTGCAAAATAATGTCACTGTGCTGTACACACATGACAATAAAGAACCATTGATGCATTCTTAACCATCAACAGTGATCACATTGATCTAAATTTCTAACAGAGAAAACAATAAATACATTGTCTAGTGCAAGGTATCTTGAACAGTTGTAAACTTTGATTAAGGTTAGAATATTGAGTGGATAGATGTTCTATATTAGGATATAGATATTCTATATACATAGGAAATGTGTTAAAAAATATATATAAATTATATATATATATATATATTAGTTTCAAATCAGTCAGCATAGTCAGCAGCAGAGATGATCTATCTAGTCTGCATAAAGATGGGTCTGAGGTTAATATTGAGGGTTAGTTTAATTATGTGTGGGGTCACAATAGAGCCAGGGAAATAGACAAGTTATATTTTCATTCTCATATAATATCAGTTATCCAGTCGAGATCACCAGCAATTTATAAACCAGCGAATAAAAGATGAATAATAAATTAAATGGTGCATTCATTAAGATTCAATTTGGCCCACAACAATGATCAACAGTGTTTGTTTTAAGTAATCTAATATTTAATGTAGAATTCACATTTTCTAAATGACACTTTACTGAATAATGTGCAGGGTGAGGTGGAGTGTACATGATATAAAGATAGAAAAAGGATAGGAGTGAATCATACACAATGGCTCATTTATATAATAAATCTGAGGCATGTATTCCATTAAAAGCATTGCAAACATCTGGAATAATTATAATTATTAGTAGAAAACAAGGAACGACAGATGCTGATTTAAAATAAAAAGACATCAGAAACATCACTTATCCATGTTCTCCAGGGATGCTGCCAGACCCACTAAGTTACTCCAACACTTTTTGTCCCACAATTATTATGCAAGTTCATATCATGGACAATGTGTTTATTAGGTTTTAGTTTTAAAGGTACAGCATGGAAACAAGTCCTTCAGCCCACCGAGCCCACAGTGACCATCGATCATCCATTCACACTAGTTCTATGTTACTCCACTTTCTCATCCACCCCCTGCACACTGGAGGCAATTTACGGAGGCCAATAAAGCTGCACGTCCGCACGTCTTTGTAATGTAGGAGGAAACTGGAGCACCCGTAGAAAACCTACAGTCACAGGAAGAATGTGAAAACTGCGCGCAGACAGCTTCCAAGGTCGGGGTCAAACCCGAGTCTCGGGCATTGTGAGGCAGCAGCTCTACCATCTGTGCCACTGCACTGCCCTTAAATTGGAGTCAATAATTATTATTTTTCAGGTTCATGTTATATGTGTGTGTGTGTGTGTGTATATAGATGGAACTTGGAGTGGTTTATCATTGACAATTGGAATTGGAATTAGAATCTGCAGCATCAGTATCAATTGCTTCTTTGTTTCTTAAATTTTGATACTTTCACTTACAAACAAAAGGATGACAAGGGGATAAATTAGTTGAAATAAGCATTGGTTTTGATTACACTGTATCAATAATCAACAATTAATAAATGGCAGAAACTGAACATTTAAAAGAGAATGTAGACAAAAATGCTGGAGAAACTCAGCGGGTGAGACTACATCTATGGAGAGAAGGCAACATTTCGTGTCGACATCCTTCTTCAGTCTCGACCCGAAAAGTCGCCTATTCCTTCTCTCCATTTATGTTGCCTCACCCGCTGAGTTTCTCCAGCATTTTTGTCTACCTTCGATTTTTCCAGCATCTGCAGTTCTTTCTTAAGCATTTAAAAGAGAATGCTCTTTCAGATGTACTAAAGATGGAAGTTTAAAATGAATATGCTATTAAATTTATTCCTCGAGAATTCATTTCACGTTGGATGTAGAAAACCAGATGCTTAAATATTAGTGACCATATTTGTAACTAACAGAAAAATCAAATACGAATGATTTCAGGAGCAAATTTGGTGGCACGCAGCTGGTAGTGCCACTGCCTGACAGGTTAAATTCTGACCTTGGGTGCTGTCTGTGTGGAATTTTGTACGTTCTCCCTGTGACAGCGTGGGTTTCCTCTCACATCCTAAAGATATGCTAGTTTGCAGGTTAATCGCCCCAAATGTGGAGTGAGTGGATGAGGAAGTGTGATATCAAAGAACTATTGTGAACGGGTGATCAATGGTTAGTATGAATTCAGTAGGCTGAAGAGCCTGTTTCCATGCTGCATTTCTAAACTAAACTAAAATTAAATGTGACCAGCAATATATGTTCGAGATCTTCAATAAAATGATGGAGAAGGTGGATAAAGATTGCATAAAACAACATGTTATATCTAAGTCCTACTGTGACAAAACATTTAAAAACCCTCTATCTAGAACCATGTTGCTTTTAGAGCAGTGCCCCATTGTGTTGTACTAATTTATCTGCAATAATAAATTATGGGCGGCACAGTGGCGCAGCAGTAGAATTACTGCCTTACAGCATCAGGGGCCCATGTTCGATCCTGACTACGGGTCTCCTCGTGCAGAGTTTGTACGTTCTCCCTGTGACCACGTGGGTTTTCTCCAGTCGCTTCGGTTTGCTCCCACACTCCAAAGACGTCTGGGTTTGTAGGTTAATTCGCTTCAGTAAAAATTGTCCTTGGTGTGCAGGATAGTGCTAATGTATGGAGTGATCGCTGGCTAGTGTGCACTCGGTGGGCCGAAGGGCCTGTTTCCATGCTGTACCTCTAAAGTCTAAAGTAAAAGTCTAAACAGATTTATAGTACAAAAAAATAATTCAAAATAATACCTTGAATACGTTATTTGGCTACGATGGCTGGATGAGCCCATAGCACTGAAGTTCAACATTGTAAGATTCTCCATATTAGGTTACAATTAAAAAAGTAATCTTAAATGAAATGCCAGTGGCAGAAATGTTACATTTCTCTCAGCTGTACAACCCATTGCTACGTGCAGCATTCTGCTGTGACGGAAGCTCCAGAGGGATTACCAGTAGACGTGAGCATATTGGCATCGCAAACAGATCCGCCAGTAGATTTCCATGCAACGTCCACTTTCCTGACCTCTCATCTGAGATGTACTATGCAGAACGCGTGTTAACTCTCACATTAAAATCAGTTTTACAGTGTCATCCATCATTCTCTCAATCAGCCCTTCCATCGGTGCTGGTTGCAATCAGTAGCCAGCATTAGTCCCCAAGATGGCATCGTCTTTATCATCAGAGAATACGTAAAAGATGACAGAGTCACAGCAGCCATGTTCAATTCTCAGTTATTAAATAGCATGATGTAAATTCCTTTCTTGTGTAGTATTTTACTCCTCCACATTTATATCATATCCTTTGCTACATATTTCAAACACACTGTCACATAAATCATTACCCACTTCAATAATTAAAATGCATAAAAACTTGCGTAAATTTAATCATATTTTCAAACATCGTTAATAAACATTCCATCAACATCATAGCAAGCTTCAGGAAATACTTAAATTATATAAGTAACAATTTACTTTCACCACTATTTCCAGCACTCAATCCACAATAATTAATAAATATATAATAAGAAAGGTCCGGACCCGAAAAGCCATCGATCCATTTTATCCAGAGATGCTGCCTTATCCCACTGAGTTATTCCAACACTTTATGTCCTTTTCTGTAAACCAGCATCTGCAGTTCCTTGCTTCTACACAAAAGAAATAATGAACTGTGGGGCGGCACAGTGGTGCAAATGGTAGAGCCACTGTCTCACAGCACCAGAGGACCTTGGGTGTAGTCTGTGTGGAGTTTGCACGTTCCCTCTGTGACCACGTGGCTTTCCACTGGATGCTCCAGTTTCCTCCCACATCCTATAGACGTGCGGGTTTGTAGGTTAATTGCCATCAGTAAACTGCTTCTAGTGTGCAGAGAGTGGATGAGAAAGTGTGATAATATAATGGAACTGATGTGAACGGGTGATCGATGGTTGGCGTAGACTCGAAGGACTGAAGGACCTGTTTCTATGCTGTATCTCGAAGCAAAACTACATTTGGGACGTGTGAGGATGAAGCAGTCAGCAGAAAGAGGGTCAGCTAAATTATACGTTGTAAACTGAACTAATAAGTTGGCATTGTTAGAAGAGGGAGGAAATGAACGATCATCAGAGCCATAAATGGTGGAGAATAAGAAGAGATAGTTGTAGGTGGAGGCTGAAGGTCAGGTAATTTTACTTGGGCCCACAAGGTGATTGTGGATGGTTGAGGATGAGCTGAGGTAGAATTCAAAAGGAGGCACACAAATGAAAAAGAAAATCATGTTCTATTGAGAAATAGCAGAAAAACAGTGAAGTGGGAACATTGATGATACACAAAAGGACGGAACTATTGGAATGCAGAGGTCCAGGAGTTGTAAAACTGAAAGAGATTGCAGGGATTGGTGGTACGAAAACCATGGAAGGACAAGAATTTTAAAATCAAGGTTTTGACAGAACAAAATCCAATGTGGATTAGTCACAAAATGATGGAGTAACTCGGCGGGACAGTCAGCATTTCTGGATAGAAGGCATGGGTGATGTTGACCCGAAATGTCACTCATTCCTACTATCCAATGCTGCCCGTCCCGCTGAGTACTCCAGCATTTTGTGTCTATCTTCAGTGATACTCTTAAAGCTAGATAGAGCTCTTAAAGATAGCGGTCAAGGGAAATAGGCAGTAATGGGGATGATCAGCCATGATCACAGCGAATGGCGGTGCTGGCTCAAAGGGCCGAATGGCCTACTCCTGCACCTATTTCCTCTTGCCTATTGTAAACCAGCATCTGCAGTTCCTTCCCATGCATCCAATATGGATTGGCAGACATGTTAAGGGTTGACATGGGATCTGCATTGATAATGGTGAACAAATTATTCATTCTGTCAGTAATATTAACATAACATGACAGTAAAACTGTGGCCAAAAAGGTAAAGTGACACCAAACACTATGCATAGTTGCATATGACTCGGACATCCCAGTTTGAGAGAAAACACATTAATAAAAATTTCTAATGCAAGTCTACCAGCAGGAATCATTTGAATTATGCTTACAAGTTGATTGCCAAGAATACATTAGCTTATTGCCAGTTGCAGCAATGAGATTGTCACTTTTGTAAGCATTTGGCCTGACGCTGTAAATGTGTAGACTGAATACTCTGTATCAGTCTGTAGACAAAGGTGCAGTGCTGGCAAATTAGTACAACACAGACTCCAAACTTGGATTGTGTTGTCAGAGAAGATCATATGAACAATTGAACTTTCTCTGACTTTACATTGCGCATCTTCAACTGCAAGTTGGGTGGACTTTGCAGCAAGGTACTGAAGAGCAACTCTTTGGAATAGGTCCAACAGCCATGATTGAAAGGCGGAGTGGACACGAGGGGCCGAATGGCCTCATTCTGCTCCTATAACATGAGCTTGTGAACATCTGTTTATTTCCTGTGACATGTTATGGCATGAGATTCCTTGAAAGATAAAAATAATAAATTAAAAATGACTGAAAAAAAGATATTTATAACTCATTCATCAATTTAAAAGTAGGAAATTGACCATTTGCTGTCCTTCCATTTCCTAAGATTGTCTACAACATGAATGAAGGCCATTTTGCCTATAGAGCTTATTTAGCCCATAAAGAGCTAATCTATCAATCACATTCCCCGCTTAGTTTCCCACTCTCTCTCACACATGTAAATTACAATCTTCCTGATTCTCTCGCCACTGATCTAACTGAGAGGATACTTAATTGACTAACCTGCTTGTCTTTGGATGTGGGAGAAAAAGAGCTACAACTAAGGAAAATCCATTCTACATCCTGTTTTAACCTTGCATGTATGGTGCAATCTTCAGTTCACAGTTTGAATAATGTTTTATAAAGTTAATTAAAATAAGCTTCCCTGTTTCATCTCCAGCCAGTTTGATATTACAACAACTGATAAATGCTAGGAATCTCTTTGAACTTATTAGAAAGGAAAGTTCTTGGCACAAAGGTTATTAGCTTTTTGTGAATAATTTGTTTTCTGGTCGGCAGCACAAACAATCACTTTGACATTGACGACAATTTCTAAACCCACTCACTTTAAAATCTCATCTCTCACTTAGTTAACTTGGTCTTCCAATGATTGTAAGAATGAAGGTATGCATGTTATCCTTTCATTATCCCACTTCCACAGCCAATAATGGACCATTGTGGGCTCCACCTTTCCATGGCCATCGGTGTTGGCTCTGATTTGTTCTGAATCTTTTCATCGCTCCAGTTTCTTTATCCCCTGATTCTCAGTCTGAGGAAGGGGCACTGGGCTGCACTATGGCGCAGCGGTAGAGTTGCTACCTTACAGCGCTAGAGACCTGGGTTCGTTCCTGGCTACAGGTGCTGGCTGTACAGAGATTATACGTTTTCCCTGGGTGCTCTGCTTTCCTCCCACATTCCAAAGCCGCACAGGTTTGTGTGTTAATTGGTTTTGATAAAAGTTGTAAATTGACCCTAGTGTGTAGGATAGTGCGAGTGTACAGGGATCGCTGGTCGGCACGGATTTGGTAGGCTGGAGGGCCTGTTTCCGCGCTATATCTCCAAACTAAAGTAAAGTGTTTTCACCCGAAACGTCACCTATTCCTTTCCTCCAGAGGTGCTGACTGACGCGCAGTGAAACTGCAGCATTTTCTGATAATCATAGATGTAAATCAGCCTCTGCAGTTCCTTCCCACACAGGTATGCATGTGTAATGGATAAGAACAAAAGTAAACTTATGATTTCTAATGTTGTTGTAGATCATTGTCGCTGGTCATTGGAAATTTGCACCAATGGACCAATAGCATGTATTTAATTTGCCTGCACACTGAATGGAATTGTAGATGTCTGTAAGTAAGTAAGTACATTTTATTTATATAGCACGTTTAAATCAACTCGCCCGCTCGGTGATGGTGTCCCAGCGCTGTGCCGTCGCCGAAGCCGGGGTTCCGGCCGGTCCTGACAGGAAACGCCACTCCAGTCTGATGGTAGGCCGCGAGGAAGGGGCGAAGAAGCAGTTCGGAAGGAAGCCGCCTCTCCGACCAGGTAGGGACTAGGAAATAAAGTTGCCCCCTTCCTCTGCACCCCACCCACCACACAAAAGACCTCCAACTAACATTTTGTTTTTTAACAGGACTAAAAGTAAAAATAAAAAAGGGTGAAAGGACGGATGTCTGGATGTGTAGGAAGGAACTGTCTTATACCAAAGATAGACACAAAAAGCTGGAGTAACAGCGAGTCAGGCAGCATCTCTGGAGAAGATGAATAGGTGATATTTTGGATTGAGACCTTTCTTCAGACTGAGAGTCAGTGGAAAGGGATATGAGAGATAGAGAAGGTACATAGAACAAATGGGTGAAAGGTATGCAAAAGCCATGATCAAGGGAAGGTGGATTCCACAATGGTCCATTGTTGGCTGTGGGCTAGGTGATAACGAATTATACAGACAGTGAAAGTCAACGGGATGACAGTGAAACTAGTACGATGACTAGGGTGGGCGAAGGACAGAGAGAGAGGGGGGGTGCAAAGGTTACCTGAAGTTAGAGAATTCAATATACATACTGCTGGGTTGTAGGCTGCCCAAGCAAAATATGAGGTGTTGTTCCTCTAATTTGCATTTGGCCCCACTCTGACAATATGAGGAGGCTCAGGACAGACAGGTCAATATGGCAATGGGAAAGGGAGTTAAAGTGTTTGGCAACCAGGAGATTGCTTAGGCCAAGGCTAGATGGCTGGAGCTACCTATAAGGTTACAATCACCTGCCGTTCATGCACAGAGATGCATTTCATTATCACCCTGGATATGATAACATACATAATGTGAATTTTAAGTTTAGGGTGCAAGGTGAGGAAGAACAATTGACACACTCTGGAAGCAGCAACTCCAGATGCATTTGTTGCAAAGTGCGTTTGGGACTTGCAATCCAATTCAAATCAAAACTTGGATCAGCACTCAAGCAGTGTTTTGTGTCCACTGCCTGTTCATTCACACATGTAGTCACCATACTGTACAAGATGGCACCTAAAATGTAGGACTCCTGCTATGGATGCAGTGTTGTCTACTCTTGTACTCAGTATGATTGTGCCGAATGTATGGTAGAATTATCACCAATATACAAAAATAAAATAATTTCACTCTACTGAGGTACATGCGACAATAAAGTACCATGGAATTATTGAACCATTGAGTTCTATGGATGAGGACATCCTATCAGCTCCTCTATTGCCCAGTCCTTGAGCTTTTAACCTCAGCTAATATTTATATGATTGCGTTCAAATTTTGAACCAAAAATACATTGGCTCAGAGTTCTGTCAAGTCACAGTGAAAGTTCACGCCAGTTTAGAGAAACTCAGGGCGGGATCCATCAATGGAATTGAGCCAAGGATGAATCAGTGGTGTGCATAACATCAAAGGGATATGTATTTCTTAAACCACTCTATAATCAGTGCACTGGAAACATTTCACTTCTCTAGTGAGCATATTAGGCCTTAACAATAGTAATGATTTTTTTCAAGTTAACATTTTGGTGTGAAACTACATATTTCTTCTCCAATTCTAATAGTCAAGGAAAATGCATTACGCTGTAATTCATGGTTCAATGGATGCAGCAGTACCATAAACAGTGAATGTCATTTCTTAATGAAAGGACACAAAGTGCTGGAGCTAGTGTAGATGCTGTCTGACCCACTGAGTTACTCCACCACTTTATTTCCTTTTGTGTAAACCAGCATCTGCAGTTTCCTCATTTCTTAAGGAGTTTCCTTTGGTCAAAGTTCGAAATGTGTAAAGTCAGGTTCCAGTCAGAGCTATTATCGATCAGTGTTTGGAAACACAACTCTTTTATCCTATTAATGAAGGGAGAAAAATATTAAAGTGACAGTAGATGACAGAGGTTTATTAGCAATGCAAAGGCTGACTGTGTCAAAGGGTCACCGTATTTTCATGCTCATTTCTTTTTAAAATGATCGCTCACAAAATCACCATCAAAATATTGCAACCCTTAATTCAATTAAGGCATGTCAGATGTAATATTAAGATGGTATGCTTCATCTAGTTTATGTTCCATTAACTTATTTTGTTCCTAAATAATTACCATCATTGAAGGAACATATTGCAGAAACGATTGACCTCAACAAACTTTACTCATTAATCTCTTTGATGACATGGTTCAGATCACACTGTGCTTAAATTAAGCTTCGTACACAATATTAAAAGTGCATCAGGCATGAAATGAACTTCACTGTAAAATCTGAATTAACTAAATCACAACCAATTAAACATAATTGAGTCCAAGTAATTCCAAAAATGCAGGAAAAGGTAAATACTAACCAGAAGCTGACGGATTATGAATTCTTGAAGATTAACTCATTATTGTGAACAGTAAATAAATCAAGGAGTTTAGAGCAAGCAATAATATGGTTTAATAGAAAATTAGGGAAATCTATGCTTCAGACACCAGAGTTCTGCATCCCCGTAACTGTACAATTTTACCTCATGTTCCAATGCTGGATCTGTGATCCACTGTTAAACCTCTTCCAGTATTTTATTTTACGTCGGGATCAACACCATTTCCACTTTGGCTCCTGTTCATCTTTTCACACATTAGCAGTAGAAATTTGCTAACCAGCTTCTATTCTGATTATGATCTACTTTCACATTATGCACAAATAAATGTTAACGATGCTTCAACTCTTGAAAGAGATCCCCTATTTTATTGACAAACCCCCAAATCTTGAAAATTGTTTTCAAAAAGTCTATTGGAGATTTACAAGCGTTCACCTTCACGCATGTAAATGACTTATTTGAGTTTTTCTGCATTCTTACCACTAGTATGATTCATATTCTACAATTATATCACAAGGGTAAGGGAAAAGTAACAATCAAATAGTTAACTTTTCATTCATTTAATAAACTGACAATATAACAATCATTGGAATTAAGGTCATTTATTTATTTAAAACAATCACATTGTTGTTTTGCACAACATAGGTCTGAGCCCAGTTTCAATATAGCCGAACAATGCAGTTAAGAATCTACAAATTTCATTGAACCCCATTTGTAATATTGAGAGTGTTACATTGTATTCAATAGCAGGTAACTAACTGTATGCTTTGTAAAACTGAAAAAAAAAGTAATGCAAATGCTGCTTGTGCAGATTCATCAAACCTGATATACTAAACCTATTTAAAAAAAGAGGCACAAATGATCTACACCGTTAGATGTGTCTATTATCAGGATTCGACATGTTAGGATAAATACTACAGTACAATTTCATATCCTCTTTCAAACATTGTAGAATGGTTTCTCATGTAAGTCATTCATCCCACTTCATTACAAAGGCTTCAAACTCTTACCAGATTGTACTCCACACAGGAGGAGTGCTGCAGGTTTATATAATACTAGGAATCCTTTGGCTGCAGTGCAGTACGGGCTGAAACAGCAGCAGCCTAAAAATGATGCATTCAATTGAGAGAAGTACTTTCAATCATCTCTTGCAGCAAAGCAGCCTTACCTTAGCCTGTGCTGCTTCCGGACAAGTTCTCATCAAAACGGTCTTCAGGACACTCTCGCAGACAGAGTGGGGGAAGGAAAACTGGTTCCTAAAGACTTAAGATAACTTTACTTTTTTTTAAATGAAAACTGACTCACAATACAAGAGGAGGAAACGTCAAGAGAGAGGGAGGGAGAGGGAGAGGCAGAGAGAGAGAGAGAGAGAGAGAGAGAGAGAGAGAGAGAAGGAGAGAAGTGTTGAACTGTTTAGGTCAGCATCATAGTAAAAGCACTGCAGTTTCCCAGCAATCCCTCCAGTGATACATTGCTGTATTTCACAGCACTCACAGCTCATTGGCTGCTGTGTTGTTCGGTAATGCCGATTCTCGGCATTAATTGGGGATGGTCCCTTTGTGATGCACTCTCCACCTCTGCATCGAGTATTGCTGGATCAGCACAATGAGGGAATATCAAATGCAACTGAACTGGCAGCTGACTCCAGCACCAGCATACGGTATGAGGAGTCTCATGCCGTTTCAGTGGCAATCTTGCGTGCGTAAATGATTCAGCAAAGGCAGACTAACAGAATTGATCAATGGATAATGCAATTTAAAAAGAAGCAGTATCCCAATGTGAAAACAAAACAAGGAAACGATTCTGGCTCTTGTCAACCTTGCAAAGTGCATTATTCATTGTTTTTAAAAAAAGGCAGTTTCAGCAGCTCACATAGGTTTACCCTGCACAGATGCTGATTAAATAAGATACAGAAGGTAAACACATCATTAGCAGACAAGATGAATGGATTAATAAATGGCATATTTTAAGCATTTAGTGTGCATTTTTTCCGACCATATTATGGGTTTAAGGTATTAATTTTTATTCAACACGCCAGCAGCATTTTACTATCAGTCGAAGAAAGAAAAAGCAACTCAACTGATCAACGCTTGGTCGATGTTGTTAATGTATATAATATTTTTGAAGACAACTCGCATTCTATATTGTAACGCGTTATTGTCCAGAGAAAGTGGAATATAAGTGATGAGTGTGAACCAACTCCTGATTTTGATGTGAAACAGTCCAGATTGTTCTCGTCAGTAATCACACTGATGGACGTCCATAAAATAATTTGCTCTATTATCCTAGGTAAATAAGGCACTCTATGCACTGCATGCAAAGAAGGCTAAGTCACTGTCGAACCATCTTTCACTACCACACCAAATGGACCAGACATCTACATTCCTGGAGGAATCCAAAGATCCCACGGACCATGAAATTGCTATTTAGTTAATTGCAAATTAATTAAATCTGCTAAATGTTGCAAATATAATGCACATATATTGGTTCCAATTAAAGTTAAGACTACTCTTCCAGAAAGAAAAGGGGATAAATGAATTGCTCTTCTTAAAAAATGAATACGCTGTGATATTTAGAAGGAAATTTATTTTTGTTAAATTGCATATTTCCAAGTCTGACTAGCAAGTCAACCATTGCGAGAAGTTTCAATGTATTAAAATGCTAATCTAAAACCTCTGGAAAGAAATTAATATTGGTTCTGATACGAATGAGCTCCCTATTATTGTAAATGTTCCTCAAAATATAAAGTTAATTGAGCACAAGGACATAGGCCGGTAATGAATGAAGTAGAAACAAGGAACTGTAGAAGCTGCTTTACAAAAGAAGACACAAAGTGCTGGAGTAACTCAGTGGGTCAGGCAGCATCCCTGGAGTACATGGACAGGTGATGTTTCGGGTCTGGAGGAGAGGAGGGGCCGGATAAAACCTGGCAGATGAAAGGTGATACAGGTGAAGGGGGGTTATGATAGGCAAATGGTTAGTTAGACAAAGGTCAGAGATGAAAAGACAGAAAATGTGAGACAAAAGGATCGAAAGGTTGCGAAGTTTGAAGTTAGTGGAAGGAATGTAGGTGAAAGGGGTGAGGGAGGGGAGGGGGGGCATGCGAGTCAAAATGGGGCACAGGGGAGGGATGGGGAGGTTCGATGGGGGAAGAAGGGCGGTGGGCCTGTAGTTACCTAAAATTGGTGAATTACATGGAGTAATTTCAGGGAAAAGAAAGGCATAAACCTACAGATGTTGAAAATCGGTTGTGACTTTCATCGAGAATGGATTGTTCAGGGTCAGAGAAAGATGGGTCGAAAGCAATCATGCAGATCGAATGAAAAGTAATTGCTCGAAAGATTAACTATTTGTGTCCAGCATCGCTATATGATCACCTGATTATTCTAATACTTAAAAGTTTGTTTGGGTTTCTAAAATTCTGTACATTATCTCTGGTATCACAGTAACTGAAAATAAGTAACTACAGATGCTGGTAATCCAAAATAAAAATGTAAAATGGTGGAACATTCAAGACATCAGGCAGCACCTTCTGGGAAGTGGAAGTTGACATGGACATATATTCTTCATTGATGCTGCCAGATCTGCCATTTACCTTCAGCATTTACTCTTTTTATTTCTATATTCATAGGATTGTAACAATGGTCTTAAATTTCAAAACTGTATACATTCTTGGGATTTCAGCACAAAACATAAATCTGGATGAAACATTAATTACCATTCTCTATATTATGATTTAATTCAACATGAAAAGGTAGAACATGGAACATATAAGAGCACAGCCAAGAACAGGACATTCGGTCCATCATGCCAAATCTTATTAACCTGCACATAACCATATCCCTCCATCCCCTGCCTATCCCTATGAGTATCCAAAAGTCTCTTAAATACCACAATCACATCTGCTCAACGACGACTTTATTCAGAATTTAAAAATATATATACCAAAATATATAGAAGGGTTTCAGCCCGAAACGTTGCCTATTTCCTTCGCTCCATAGATGCTGCTGCACCCACTGAGTTTCTCCAGCTTTTTTGCGTACCTACAAAAATATATATATATTGTATATATATTGCTAGAAAACTCTTCCGACATTCTAAGTGTTTATTCATTCATTAGTGATATATTCGGTAGTGTTCACAAACTATCTCTATACCAAGCACCCTTGCCACTTATGTGGCCCCCTGGACTGATATCTGTTCCCTTGTTTAAGGGGTGACTCCACCGGATCCTGCCGCTCAATGTCCAGCAGCAGAAGGATTCTAGACTGTGGTCCTCCTCCACAGAACCTTAGTGTTGGCTGCACCGAGCTTCAGCATATTCTCAGCATATCCTTGTGCTGTCTGGAATGGGTCAGTCAGCAACATTTCCTGACGGGCATCTCGCTGTGCTTGGAGGACACATCTCGCTGTTTTGGACGGATCGAAAACGTCTTTCACCGAGTTAATGACCTTCCAGCAGCACCTGATGATGCCAATAGGATTAAAAAACTCATCTGGAAGGCTGGCTCCGTCCTGGGGGCGGTTGAATTCATGGGAGGTGTTCGTGAAGGGGAGGATGCTCCTCAAGCTGCCGAGCATTTTGGACAATGCAGCTCACCCCGTGCATGATACACTGGTCAACCTTCAGCAACGGACTGGTTCCACCAAGATGCAGGACAGAATGCCACAGGAGATCCTTCTTCCCTGTAGCTATCAAACTTTACAACTTCTCCCCCTTCTGTCATAGGGTAGACTGACTCCCCATCACCCCACCCCCCCATCTATGCACGTTCACAATCCCTTCCACTCGTCACTTTAATTTCATGTTTCATGTATTTTGGTATTTTGCGTTTTATGACTGTTGGCAGATAAATTTCCCTCCTGGGATAATCATATCGTATCATATCCTATCCTATCTTATCTTATCCTATCGTATCATATAGTATCGTATCGTCTCCCAATGTCTCCTGGGGAACATCCTGTAAATCAGAGAGTCTTCTGTTACTGAGATGTTTGGCATAAGCCATGACAAAGACCCTTGCATCATTCTCCAGACTCTCTTCACAAACCCACTCTCTGCAAAGAGGTGGGCAACCGTCTCCACTCCGTGGCAGCCATCTCGAGGGCCGCGTGCATTGGTAGTAAGATTCCAACGTTGCAGGAAGGATCTGACTGGGAGGGCCCCTCTCACCGCCAGCTAAGCCAGGTCTTGGTGCTTGGCGAGTTCTGCCTCAACCTCCACCAACAGCAGCGCGCTCCACCATTCTGTGTGTAAAAAGGTTGCCCCACATATCTCCTTTAAACTTTGTCCCTCACACCTTAAAGCTATGCCCTCTAGTATTTGATTTTACTATACTGGGTAAAATGTTCTGACGGTCTACTCTACCTATGCATCCCATAATTTTATATATTTCTATTTCCTTCCCTACCTAATATCTTACAACCCAGCAGTATGAATATTGATTTCTCCAACTACAAGTAACCCTTGTATCTGCTCTCTCTCCGTCCCTCCCCCACCCAAGTTGTTGTACTACTTCAAAACCGTTTTGTTGAGTCTCATTGTCGGTAACTCGTTTTCACCTAGCCCACAGCTAACAATGGCCTGTTTCCTTTATCATCATTACTTTTTTGCATATCTTTCATTAATTTGTTCTATATCTCTCTATATCACCATCCATATCTCTTTTTTCTCTTTCCCCTGACTTTCAGTCTGAAGAAGGGTCTCGACCCAAAACGTCACCTATTCCTTTTCTCCAGAGATGCTGCCTCACCCGCCGTTACTCCAGCTTTTGTGTTTATCTTCGGTTTAAACCAGTATCTGCAGTTCCTTCCTACACTAATATCCTGCTCTTCATTTCAATGCAGACTTAACCTAATAGTGATTACCATTGGCATGCAACATCCATTTGTTGGCTGAATGGCTGTCCAATTACTTCTCAAAGTCCTGTCAAAGGTTTGCATGTGAAACACATTTACTTCAGCAATTATTTTCCCAAATTATGCTAAACCTTTAAACACACACATATACTGGAAACATCATCAAATAATACATCTTGTGACATATATAAAAATATAATTTGACAATAATCTGGCTCTTTTATATAAGAATAAGGCTTGTTTATTTTCCACTATCTTTTAGGTTCCTCATACATGGAAATTGATTGTAGGCAATTACATTCTAGCACTGGAAAAGGCTAACTATTGTTTGTAAAGAGGGAATGTGTAGCTGATAACCATCTTTACATGCAACTAGTTTAGTTTAGTTTGGTTTAGTTTAGTTTGCTACATGTACCAAGGTACAGTGAAAGGCTTTTTGTTCCATGCAAATTAGTCGGTGGAAAGAGTTTACATGATTGCAATTGAACCGCCCAGTGTACAGATGCATGATAAAGGGAATAACGTTTAGTGAAAGATATCCAGTACATTTGATGAAGGTAGTCTGAGAGTCCACAATGAGATAGATGGTAGCTCAGGACCATTCTCTAGTTGTTGGTAGGATGGTTCAGTTGCCTGAAAACAGCTGGGAAGAAACTGTCTCTGAATCTGGAGGTGTGCATTTTCACAATTCTTTGCACTGTGTCTTTTCATTGACTGGTCAGCACACAATAAAAGCTTTTCGCTGTAATTCGGTCCACATGACATTAAATTAAACTAAACTTAAAATACAAGGCTTTAGACCAGTCGCCGAGTCGGTTTGATTGTCATGACAGTTTGCAGTGCAAGCTTCTGGAGGTTCAAGAGGAAATGATGCAGCACCTCTCTGCAGGAGATCTTCGAATGGTGAAGCCAATGGGTCAAATTATCCCCACCAAGATGCAGTATTTAAAGACACCTGGGCAGGTATGGATAGGAAAGGAAAGGTTTAGTGGGCCATGTGGGGTAAGCTACACATGCCATGGGAATAATGACCAAGATGGGACATCTTGGTTGGCATGGATGAGTTGGGCCAAAGGCTCGATGACTCTATAAAGAAAGGTTTAAAAAGAAAGAATGAAAAATGACTAACAATAAATAAGACTAATCAGAAAATTGGAAGGGTACTGACATAGCCATGTATTGACTGGTCTTAACTTTCTGGGGTGCATTTACATTTTCCTTCTGTCAAAATATGCCAGCGTCTACATCAATACCAACGCTTAAAATGTGGATTGCAAGTATGTTGGACACCGCTCATCTTGAGGAAATGCGATTCCTCCTAATGGATAAATCAGACCAATTCATAACGAGTTGGTCTCCATTCGTCGTTTTTTTGGAATCATATGGCGCAACACAATTGTAAAAAATAACTGTTTCAGGACTGGACGAGGGTTGGTCAAGACTATAAATAATGATCTCCTTTTCTTTTCACTATTTTCTCTCTCAACTTTCTTCATTTACTCGTTTTCTTTCTTCACACACTATATATTTCACATTTTTCTATCCTTTACTATCTAACTTCTTCTTATTCTCATCTTTTTTCAATGTAACAAAAAAAAAAGAAGTTGTACATAAAATGTATTATGAAAATATATATTAGGCACTTTGGTGCCATATGACTGTGCTTACTTCTAATAAAATAAAATTAAAAAAATAAAAAATAAAAAAAATATGCCAGCGTCATGTAGCATATTTTCAGCTAGCTGAAACCATATCTTCGCAAAGTTAATGTAGTACGGAGGGGAAGGTTTGGAGAGCTAAGGGCCAAACGTGGACAAATGTGACTAGCCCAGAATGCCAACATGGTTGACATAGACTAGATGGGCCAAAGGGCCCGTTTCCTTCCTGTAGGTATGTTACAATACTTACCTTCAGCAGCGCTGCAATTCTGCCACTGGCCATGTGCGCGATTTTGGCGCGTTTGAGGGGAGGGGCAGGGTTAAAACAGGGTTTTTTCCTGACCTGGTCCTGATTTATATTTGTTGGAGTGCAAGATGTTGCTAAAGAATCGTTCCGACGGCCGTTCTGTGTGTTTTTTTTTTTAAATTCGCCCGACAAGTTAATCGCTGGAATTATTTTAAAATCAGCTTCTGAAGCCGTCAACGCCAACAATGGGGACGGATTGTATGGAGGGGACAGGTAAAAGAAAGTAGTTTATTTTTATGTATAAAAGTGTTTAAGATGTATTTAATTCACATTTTAAGTTGCAAAACGGTGATTTTTCCCCCCGAAGAACCGGCAGTGTATTTGCTGCCGATATGGGGGACTAAATCACCGCAACCTCAACGTTCTAAATGGTCCCGTTCCAGAAAATCCCACAGGCAAGTTGATTTAAATGGCCATTAATTTACAGGTATTAAACATTAAATTCCTTCCATTTGGCCTATAAACCCATTACAATGAGATTTAAAAGTTATGTTATATTGTGAATTCTTGTGTGAATGTTATTTGGACACTTGGGCTATTTAAAAATGTTAATCTATTCTTAAGAAATGGATAGATGTTTAGATCTAGTAATTGAATTTTGTGATTAGCTACAATTAGGTAACTAACTAATTATATGCTTTAATTTCAAGTCATCTAACGAAGATTAGTTCATATTTGTTTTAGAATGCTTCAATCTATAATAACTGAAAATTTCTTTCAGTTCCCTTAAATTTTAAGAAAGTTATGGGCTTTAAAATGTTCTTGATCACAGCTTTTGAGTTAAGTCAATGGAAAAGCAATAGGGAACAAGATGCCAATTTCCGAGTATGAAAATGGCCATAACTTTTTTAATACTGAAGATATGAAAGTGAATTAGGTGTCAAATTAAACTTCTTTTTATGCTTTATCTGATGGGATAAATTAAAGACTTGATTTTAAAATCTCAAAATTTTGTAACGTTTCTACTTCCTGTATGTCTATCGTAGCTCTATCACTAAGTAGCACATTTTCTACAACTTCTCGATTTACTTGTGAAGCTCCATTTCTGAATCTAATTTTGCTTTGATACTTGTGCTTAAATAAGGATGACTATCTTTGGACATAGTTTTTATGGAAAATCTTGTGCCATTATTTTGTTATTCATTTGCATTTGATCAAGCAAATATATTACTTTTACATTTTCATTATTTAACTTGATGAGGAGTTTTGTTCCCCTATCAGAATCCCTGCTAAATATATTACAACCTACTGACTTATTTTCAGACAGGTTATTGAAGGAAATGTCCTGATTAAAAACATAAAAAGAATATTATACTTTGACATAGTGTTTTTTTACAATGTCAGAATATTACATGGCACATTATAGCAAATGAAACACATTTGTGGAAGAATGATCATAATGAAGGTGATATAACTACACATTTGCATATTAACTATGCAGTACGAGTTTGGAGGTGATTTAAGGGATCATTGACAACTAGCCATATGGAAACAATCCTAGCCAAAGGATCACAGAGACATAGTCATAGAGCACGGAAACAGGCACTTCAGACCAACTTATTCATGCTGACCAAGATACCTCATCTATGCTAGTCCTACCTGCTCATGTTTGGCCCATATCCCTCTGAATCTTTACTATTCATGTACCTGTCCAAATGTTTTTTTAAATGTTGTTATAGTACCTGCCCCAGCTACGTCCTCTGACAGCCTCTTTCATATACCCACATGTTTGAAAATGTTGCCCCTCAGGTTTCTATTAAATCTTTCCCCTCTCACCTTAAATCTATGCCGTTTGGCTCTTGATCCCCCTACAATGCACTAGTCCCATGTGTACACCTCTATAAGATCCCCCTCAGCATTCCCGCATTCCTGTAAATTGTAGGATTCCCACAGCCTGTCTAAAATAAGCGCTCGGGTCTCTGAAACCGGTAATTTGGACAGAAATATGGATAGAAAAGATTTAGAGGACCATGGGCTAAATGCAGCCAAATGGGACTAGCCCAATGTGCCCACTTGGTCAGGATGGACAAAGTGGGCCAAAGGTAACGTTTCTGTGCTGTTCAGCTCTGTGACTATGACTCTAATACTCTATGACTTGAATGTACAAACTTGGAGACCAAAGTTTAGGCCTGGAGCTGCCGGTAACATGCCTGCATATAACAAGTAGGAATGTTTATCAAAGGCATACACAGTTATGAGCCATCAATTTAATTTCCCAGTGCCTTGCCTGCATGATGCTGGTGATGATGGAAGTCTGAAATAAAACAGTACAGGCTGAAAATACTCAACATCTCAGGCAGCATCTCTGGTAAGAAAAATATACTTAACAGGTCAGGTCTGTGAACTTTCATATAAATTGATAACATAAAATGAACACTGACAATCATTAGAATCGAGAGAGGGATAGATATATAGAGGGATATTAGCTAAATGCAGGCAGGTGGGACTAGTGTAGATGGGGCATGTTGATCAGCGTGGGCAAGTCAGGCCGAAGGACCTGTTCCCACGCTACATGACTCTATTACTATAAAATCGCAAACCTTATTTAATGATTAAGCAACACTTAAAAGAAAATGTGGGTGTAAAGATATCAAATGCACTGATGGTTCAGTGGTAAATATTGCAGCACTTTGAACATTTTTATCGCTGGCTCTGTAATGAAAAAATAATCTTATCACCACACATACAATTCTAAATTCAGTGCTATGAAACAGCCGAGATTGACATAAAGAACTGTATTGAGTTTAAAAAAAATTAACTTAAGATCCATGCAGTGGTGGAGCTGCTGCCTTATAATGCCAGAGACCCAGGTTCGATCCTGACAACGGGTGCTGTTTATACGGAGTTTGTACGTTCTCCTCATGCTCTGCGTGGGTTTTCCCCAGGAGCTCTGGTTTCCTCCCACACTCCAAAGACCTGCATGTTTGTAGGTTAATTTGGCTTAGGTAAAAATTGTAAATTATCCCGAGTGTGTAGGATGATGCTGGTGTACGTGGATCGCTGATTGGCGCATACGTGGTGGGACAAAGGGCCTGTTTCCATGCTCTGTCTCTAAACTAAACTAAATCCTCATTTTCAAACTGGAGCCAGCACTACAATCAGCCAAAACATATTCCTGCAACACCACCAATGAAATGGTTATCAGTCTATCCTAAACTATAACAGTAACCAAGTAATTTTCAGATTAGGACAGAACTAAATGAACTTTTTACTAAATCATGAAAGCTTGATCATATTG
The DNA here is from genome assembly GCF_028641065.1 of Leucoraja erinaceus. Classification (NCBI taxonomy): domain Eukaryota; kingdom Metazoa; phylum Chordata; class Chondrichthyes; order Rajiformes; family Rajidae; genus Leucoraja; species Leucoraja erinaceus. The sequence continues at coordinate 11,833,036 of NC_073400.1, forward strand.
CTGACCTGTTCAGTTCCTCCATCAGAATTCTTGTTGATCACTAGTTGACTAGTGATATTGTTCTGCCTTCACGCCCACGTTGGTTTTGCATACAGCCTGTCAACGCTGGCGACTTGCCAGCAGCCTCACGAGAAGGTCCAGCCACAAGCTCAATATCAACTCCAAGGTCAGACGCACTAATTGGCCTTATATGCACACGGGTTATGAATGGGGAGAATGTAGGTAAAAGAGGCTTCTGGAATAAACGTGACACTAGGTGTCTGGCTCAGCTAAGTGTCGTTTGTTCTTTGCTTTCTGTCGTGGGATTCAGTAGATCCAACAACTGGTAACTCCAACGTGATTCAAACACGTAGCCAGCGAAGACTTGTCGACCGTGTCAACAATCCAAGATCTCCAGGCACACTAGGACCCCTGTCGGTGAGTTTCCTGTATCGTTTTGAGCACATGCACCTAGACTTGGTCGGCCCACTCCCACCGTCAAGTAACTACACATTTTTGCTCACATGTGAAGATTGGTTCACAAGATGGCAAGATGTTATCCCAGTCATCAACATTTCAGCAGAAACAATAGCCCACGCTTTTGTTGACCGATGGATTTCGGTCTTTGGGGTCCCAAGTACGATCACAACAGACCGAGGACCACAATTCGAGTCTGCGCTGTTTCAAACACTAACCGACCTCTTGGGTACGAACCGGATTCGAACGTCTGCATATCATCCACAAGCGAACAGCCTGATTTACATCGCCAGTTAAAAGTCGAACTGGAGTGAACGGTTGCCTCTGGTTCTGCTTGGCATTCGTATGCCGGTGAAAACAGACCCAGGATGTTCTGCAGCGGAAATGTCATGGTGGCGCAGTGGTAGAGTTGCTAACTTACAGCGAATACAGTGCCGGAGACCCGGGTTCGATACCGATTATGGGTGCTGTCTGTATGGAGTTTGTACGTTCTCCCCGTGACAGGCGTGGGTATTTTCCGACATCTTTGGTTTCCTCCCCCATTCCAAAGACGTACAGGTTTGTAGGTTAATTGCCTTGGTATAAATGTAAAAATTGTCCTTAATGGGTGTAGGATAGTGTTAATTTGTGGGGATCACTGGTCAATGCGGAGCCGGTGGGCCGAAAGGCCTGTTTCCGTGCTGTATATCTAAACTAAACTAAACTAAAATGGTTTTCCGGCACAACTCTGAAGCTGCCCGGTGAATTTGTTGAACCAATCCCCACAGACAGATCCCATGATCCATGCAGGTGTGTCGATCGATTAACGATGAACTATGCAGTTACTCAGGCAAACACCGACATGACGAACACCTACAATGGTCTGACCTCCAACACTGCACACATGTTTTGGACCCACACGACCCCATCCGCCGACCTCTTCAGCAAGCATACGATGGCCTTTACCAAGTCATCCAACGCCTACCCAAGATTTTCGTGATCTATCGGAATGGTAAAACTAACACCCTATCCATCGATCGGTTAAAGCCACCATACGCCAAAAACCAACCGACTACCTCACCCACCGAACCGGCAAAATCACAAGACCCCAACACTTCCTGGCAAAGACCCCCCACACTGCAGTACCAAACAAGATCAGGCCGTATGATCAACTAGCCAGACCAGTACGGGGCAGGACAAAGCCAGGCAGTCACCACCTTGTATCACTCGGAGGCTGAGGGGGGAGCTGTGGCCCACGTTGGTTTTGCATACAGCCTGTCACTGCTGGCGACTCGCCAGCAACCTCACGAGAAGGTCCAGCCACAAGAGCTCAAGAACAACTCCAAGGTCAGACGCACTAATTGGCCTTATCTGCACAGGGGTTATGATTGGTGAGAATGTAGGTAAAAGGAGCCTCTGGAATAAACGAGACACAAGGTGTCTGGCTCAGCTAAGTGTCACTTGCTCTTTGCTTTCTGTCATGGGATTCAGTATATCCTACAACATAATGATCTCCCTAGTGATAACATTTTGACTTTGACTTCTAAGTGGAGCATATGAAGAGCGGAACAGTTCAAGCTTCAGAGGCTAGCCCCAATTTCCTAGGCAGAATACTAAATGGTAAATGCTAAATGCTAGCATGTATTTCAAGAGGGCTAGAATAAAAAAAAAACAGGGTGTAATACTGAGGTTCTGTAAGGCGCTGGTCAGGCTGCATTTGAAGTATTGTGTGCAATTTTGGGCACCATATCTGAGGAAGAATGTGCTGGCCCTGGAGAGGGTCCAAAGGAGGTTGACAAGAATGATTGCAGGAATGAGTGAGTTAACATGTGATTAACGTTTGACGGCACTGGGCTTGTATTCGCTGGAGTTTACAAAGATGAGGGGTCACCTCATTGAAACTTATTGAATAGTGAAAGGCTTGGATAGAGTGGATGTGGAGAGGATGTTTCCACTAGTGGGTCTTGGGTCAGCCTCAGAATTAAAGGATGTTCCTTTAGGAAGGACATCAGGAGGAATTTCTTTAGTCAGAGGGTGGTGAATCTGTGGAATTCTTTGCCACAGAATGGATATGTTCCAATCAATGGATATTTTTAAGGCAGAGATAGATTTGTGATTAGTACCGATGTCAAGGGTTACAGGGAGAAGAGAGGAGAATGGGGTTGGGAGGAAGAGATAGATCAGCCACGTGGAGTAGACTTGGGGCTGAATGGCCTAATTCTGCTCCTATCACTTATGACCTTATGACCTCATTAGGATGATGCCTGATGAGGGGGGGACCATGTGTAATGTTGTTTCCAAAAACCTGAAGCCCTTATGCTTCCTGGTGGTACAGGTTGTGGGTTTGGGAGATGTGTCGGAGTAGTCTAGGTGTATAACAGCAGTAAATGTTGTGGTTGTTCACAATTCAGTCATTGTGTACTAATGACGGAGTAGTTGAATGCTTATGGCGATGGATGGAGTGATACCTTAGTGGCTCGTTTTTCCAGGGTGGTATTAAGCTTGGTATTGATCGAGACATATTCATCCATGCAGCTTCAGCATCTGACATGCTTTGCAGACAATGGAAAGGATCGCGTAAAAACAAGGAATTGCAAATGCCGGTGTACCAAGGAAAGACACAAAGTGCTGGAGTAACTCAGTAGATATGGAAGCATCCCTGGAGAACATGGGTAAGTATGTGTTTTGGAACGAGCCCTTCTTCAAATCATGTCAAAATGTCGAAACAAGGAATTGCAGATGCTGGTTAACCAAGCAAAGACACAAAATGCTGGGCTAGTTCAGCAGATTAGGCAACATCCCTGGAGATAATGGATAGATGATGATTTGGGCCAAGACCTTTCTACAGACTCAAGTCCCGAAAGGCCACCTATCCCAACAGTCCATTCACATGAGGCAGATGAAGGTTCACTTGCACCTTCTGCAACCTCATCTAATGTATCCACTGCTCTAGGTGTGGACATATCGGCTGAACACCTTCGCTCAGTCCACGTAGGCCTGTGCACTCACCCTGTTGCTAAACACTTTAACTCCCCCTCCCATTTCCATACTGACCTGTCTGACCTGGACCTCCTCCACTGTCAGAGTGAAGCCAAACGCAAATTGGAGGATACATAACACACCATACATAAGCGCAAAAGCCAATTAACCATCAAACCCTCATGAAGGCACGGATAGATAGATTCTTGATTACTACAGGTGTCTAGGGTTTGGGGGAGAAGGCAAGAGAATGGGGTTAGGAAGGAGAGATAGATCAGCCATGATTGAATGGCGGAATAGACTTGATGGGCTGAATGGCCTAATTCTACTCCTATCACTTATGAACGCATATCTTTGGGATGTGGGAGAAAATTGGAGCACCCAGAGGAAACCCACGTGGTCACAGGAAGACCATACATGGACAGTTCCCGAGATAAGGATCGAACTCAGGTCTCTGATGCTGTGCAGCAGCAGCTCCACCAGCTGCACCACTGTGCCGCCCATGATTTCCTATAGTAAAGTTTTGTAGGTTCGTGTAGCTCTCAACTTTCACTCTTGCAGGTGCAGCCAGCTCTTAAAGGGATATTATTCAGTATAGTCAATACTCTTCTGGCTACAGGTAACTGCTGCTACTGAATGTCCCAATGTTCCAATGGTATTGAGGGGAAGCAATTGGGGGGTTATAGTTGAAAGGATTTCCCACATGTTGGTCAGACGGGCCTGAATGGATAGTTAAAGAACATTATTTACGGTGTATGTTCTTTGTGTGGTGTGTTGCCTACACCTGTGGCACGGTGGTGCAGAGGTAGAGTCACTGCCTTACAGTGCCAGAGACACGGGTCGATCCTGACTACGGGTGCTGTCTGTACGGAGTTTGTATGTTCTCCCTATGACTGCATGAGTTTTCCCCGGGTGCTCCGGTTTCCTCCCACACTCCGAAGGTACACAGGGAAGGTAGTACATCCATGGATAACAAGGGAAATCAGGGACAGTATCAAAGCGAAGGATGATGCGTACAAATTAGCCAGAAAAAGCAGCATACCGGAGGACTGGGAGAAATTCAAAGACCAGCAGAGGAGGACAAAGGGCTTAATTAGGAAAGGAAAAATAGATTATGAAAGAAAACTGGCAGGGAACATAAAAACTGACTGCAAAAGTTTTTATAGATATGTGAAAAGAAAGAGATTAGTTAAAACAAATGTAGGTCCCTTGCAGTCAGAAACAGGTGAGTTGATCATGGGGAACAAGGATATGGCGGACCAATTGAATAACTACTTTGGTTCCGTCTTCACTAAGGAAGACATAAATAATTTGCCGGAAATAGCAGGGGGCCGCGGGTCAAAGGAGTTGGAGGAATTGAGTGAAATCCAGGTTAGCCGGGAAGTGGTGTTGGGTAAATTGAATGGATTAAAGGCCGATAAATCCCCAGGGCCAGATAGGCTGCATCCCAGAGTACTTAAGGAAGTAGCTCCAGAAATAGTGGATGCATTAGTAATAATCTTTCAAAGCTCTTTAGATTCTGGAGTAGTTCCTGAAGATTGGCGGGTAGCAAACGTAACCCCACTTTTTAAGAAGGGAGGGAGAGAGAAAATGGGGAATTACAGACCAGTTAGTCTAACATCGGTAGTGGGGAAACTGCTAGAGTCAGTTATTAAAGATGGGATAGCAGCACATTTGGAAAGTGGTGAAATCATTGGACAAAGTCAGCATGGATTTACGAAAGGTCTGACGAATCTTATAGAATTTTTCGAGGATGTAACTAGTAGCGTGGATAGGGGAGAACCAGTGGATGTGGTGTATCTGGACTTCCAGAAGGCTTTCGACAAGGTCCCACATAAGAGATTAGTATACAAACTTAAAGCACAAGGCATTGGGGGTTCAGTATTGATGTGGATAGAGAACTGGCTGGCAAACAGGAAGCAAAGAGTAGGAGTAAACGGGTCCTTTTCACAATGGCAGGCAGTGACTAGTGGGGTACCCCAAGGCTCAGTACTGGGACCCCAGCTATTTACAATATATATTAATGATCTGGATGAGGGAATTGAAGGCAATATCTCCAAGTTTGCGGATGACACTAAGCTGGGGGGGCAGTGTTAGCTGTGAGGAGGATGCTAGGAGACTGCAGGGTGATTTGGATAGGCTGGGTGAGTGGGCAAACGTTTGGCAGATGCAGTATAATGTGGATAAATGTGAGGTTATCCATTTTGGTGGAAAAAACCAGGAAAGCAGACTATTATCTAAATGGTGGCCGTCTAGGAAAAGGGGAGATGCAGCGAGACCTGGGTGTCATGGTACACCAGTCATTGAAGGTAGGCATGCAGGTGCAGAAGGCAGTAAAGAAAGCGAATGGTATGTTAGCTTTCATTGCAAAAGGATTTGAGTATAGGAGCAGAGAGGTTCTACTGCAGTTGTACAGGGTCTTGGTGAGACCACACCTGGAGTATTGCGTACAGTTTTGGTCTCCAAATCTGAGGAAGGACATTATTGCCATAGAGGGAGTGCAGAGACGGTTCACCAGACTGATTCCTGGGATGTCAGGACTGTCTTATGAAGAAAGACTGGATAGACTTGGTTTATACTCTCTAGAATTTAGAAGATTGAGAGGGGATCTTATAGAAACTTACAAAATTCTTAAGGGGTTGGACAGGCTAGATGCAGGAAGATTGTTCCCGATGTTAGGGAAGTCCAGGACAAGGGGTCACAGCTTAAGGATAAAGGGGAAATCCTTTAAAACCGAGATGAGAAGAACTTTTTTCACACAGAGAGTGGTGAATCTCTGGAACTCTCTGCCACAGAGGGTAGTTGAGGCCCAGTTCATTGGCTATATTTACGAGGGAGTTAGATGTGGCCCTTGTGGCTAAGGGGATCAGGGAGTATGGAGAGAAGGCAGGTACGGGATACTGAGTTGGATGATCAGCCATGATCATATTGAATGGCGGTGCAGGCTCGAAGGGCCGAATGGCCTACTCCTGCACCTAATTTCTATGTTTCTATGGCATACAGGTTTATAGGTTAATTGACTTTGGTAAAAATTGTAAATTGTCCCTGGTGTGCAGCATAGTGTTAATGTGTAGGGATCGCTGGTCGGCACAGACTTGGTGGGCCGAAGAGCCTGTTTCTGCACTGTCTCTAAACAAAACAAAACTAAATTTAACTCAGGAGGTTTCTGCGAAGATGTGAGCACAAAATCTGAAGGTGGCACTTTGGGAAAGTCTTTAGTGGGGGTCTGCTGAAGAAAAAGTAGATAAAATTTGCTTCGGTAGATAAAGTAATCAATTAAGTCAAAGAATGCAGGGGGGTCCTCCAGTACGAGGTGCAAGAGCTGGTACAGTGGAGCTTGAAGCTGAGAAAACCCGACCCAAAACGTCTCCCATTCCTTCTCTCCTGAGATGCTGCCTGTCCTGCTGAGTTACTCCAGCATTTTGTGTCTATCTTCGATTTAAACCAACATCTGCAGTTCTTTCCTACACAAAAGTTAGCAGCTGAGGTACTGGCACATCAAGAGCAGAGCAAGACGTTAGATACTGTAGATGCACTTCACTCCGAGAAGCACTAACGTTAGTCAGCTGCAACCAAGGAAAAGGAAAAGGCCACCTTTGTCTCAAAAGGAACAGCACCTCACATTTTGCATGGCCAGCTTACAACCCAGTGGTATGATAATTAATTTATCTAATTTCAAGTAACCCTATTCCCTTTCTCTCCATCCCTCCCCCACCCTAGTCATCCTGCTAGTTACACTGTTCATATCCTTTCATTATCACCTGCTCCACAGCCAACGTTGGACCATTGTGGGCTCATTGGCCATCGGTGCCAGCTCTGATTTGTTCCCTACCTATTCATACCTCTAGTTTCCCTCTCCCCTAACTCTTGGTCTGAGCAAGGGTTTCGACCCAAAACATCACCACTTCTTTATTCTCCAGAGATGCTGCCTGACCCACCGTGAGTTCCTCCGGCATTTGGTGTCCATCCGCGGTCTATTAGGCTGGATCATGGGCGAATGAATCCTCGGGACCATGGTAGGAGGTTGTTCAGAAGAAGGTTAGTGGATTTGAACAGGAAAATGCCAGGCACATTGTCCTATCCTTCAGACTGAGATCACATGGTAACTAGGAGCATAGCGGACAACAGTGCACAGCAGGTAGTGCAGATCTCTGGAAGTGATAAGCACTTATGCAACACAGCTGGTGGAGAAGGTTCTTGTTTCTATGGAAACACAGGCCAAGACCTGCCAACTGGAGGTCAGTATTGTGAAAGTGGAGATATATTTTTCTGCAGGAACATTGTGAATGCTCAGGCAGCTCTGCAGCGAACAGCGAGCAGACAGCTGGACTGTGTCAGCTGTTTGATGAGGCCGATAAATGTCCAGAGGCTTTCATGCCCTTAATGTTATCTTGGTCACGGCATATCTCTATGTCTTATTTTCTTCCCAGAACCATTGGAGGTCCAGTGAAGTTGCATAGTTTGAAAGTCCTGTCCTCCCTCAAAAGATCAGGATGTCACAGTCCATCATCATCTCTCAGATAATGTCTTCACCTGGGTCCCACCATCAACTACACTAGACTGTTGCAACTAACAGTGGAATACAACTGTTAGAAGCTGGCCAGCATAGACACCCAGCTCTGCCTTCTTCTCCCCTGACACTCAGTCTGAAGAAGGGTCTCGATCCGAACCATCAACTATTCCTTTTCTCCAGAGATGCCGCCTGACCCGCTGAGTTACTCCAGTATTTTTTGTCTATCTTCTTTCTTCTTCTCTGCTGATTATGAAAAGAAAACAGACATTAGGGTGGCATGTTGGCGTAGTGGTAGAGTTGCTGGCTTACAGCACCAGAGACCCAGGCTCAATCCTAACTATCGATACGGTCTGGATGGAGATGGTACGTTCTCCCCGCGACTACGTGGGTTTTCTCCGGGTGCTCCCATTTCCTTCATCATTCCAAAGGTGTACAGGTTTATAGGTTAATTGGTTTCTATAATAAATTGCTCTGGTAGGATAGAACTAGTGTGTGGGTGATTGCTGGTCGGCGCTGACTCCATGGGCCAAAGAGCCTGTTTCCATGCTGTATCTCTAAACTATACTAAGCTAAATATTGAGTGAGAGCCATTGGCAAGCAGTGTAGGACAGAGAAGCCTGTACTGAAGGCAAGCACAATTGGGAGATGCTGGGATTTGGTACATTGAATTTAGATGTCACCATTTATATATTTTGGTCAAAAAGGAATAGGCTTTCATATTAATATTTTGTTCATCTTTATTTTCAATGCAGAATAAAGCAATTACATTTTTGCTTGCGGCTCCATGAGAAATAAAGACATTCAAATCATTACATGACTATACTGAACAATTAATAGATTTTATAGCAATAGCTGCAGTACTTTGTTTCTTCACCAGAATCAATCCTTGAAATGTGGGATTTATCAAGGTGCAAGTGCTGAAGCATTAGGAGACACAGAACAGAAAGGTGGGGTGGTGTCCCAATTTTGAGAAAAGACACAACGTGCTGCAGTAACTCAGCGGGTCAAGCAGGATCTCTGGAGAACATGGTTAGACAACCTTTTGGGCCAGGACACTTCTTCATACTGATCCACTTATTAGTCTTCTTCAGAGATGCTGCCTGACCTGCTGACTTACTCTAGCACTTTGGGTCTTTTTTAGTCAATAGTCAAAAGTGTTTTATTGTCATGTGTCCCAGATAGAACAATGAATTTCTTACCTGCTGCAGCACAACAGAATATGTAAACATAATACACTGTAAACAATGTAATAAACGAGAGAGGAAAAAAAAGTTCAGTGTCTATATACACACATACTCACAAGTACACACACACACACACACACACACATATATATGTATATATATATGCATATCCTTATACATATATATATTTGAGGTTGTAGTGCTTAATTGCCTGATGGCTATAGGGAAGAAGCTGTTCCTGGACCTGGACGTTACCGTTTTCAGGCTCCTGTACCTTCTTCCCGATGGCAGGGGGGAAATGAGTGTGTGGCATTCTCCCTGAGTTTGTACATTCTCCCTGTGACCACGTGGGTTTTCTCCAGGTGTTCCAGTTTCATCCCACACTCCAAAGACGTACAGGTTTGCAGGTTAATTGTTTATTCTAAATTGTCCCTAGTGTGTCAGATGTGAAACTGGGATGATATGGAACTAGTGTACGGTTGATAGTTGGTCAGCATGGATGGTGGGCTGAAGGGTCTGATTCCATGCTGTACCACTAAACTAAACTAAACTAAACTAAAATAATCTAAGTCTTTCCATCTGACATCCCAATTGCTATTGCAAAAAGATAATGGTCAGTAAATGAGATGTCTGTAAAAGTTCCATGAGAACAGATCCATCAATAGATCACCATTGAGTTTAACTTTAAGGGACATAAAACACTGCTTTCATTTATTTTGCTTATTTTTTGACTGTCACAAAATTGCAGCAGACAAAATGCTGGTGTGTAAAAAGCGATGCTGAGGATTATGAACCTGCTCCTGGAATTAACAGATTCCCTGTAAGTATTGATGAAAGGGATCTTCAGTTGGATGGAATCTGTGTTTGCTCATCATGCTATAGTTTGGCATTGAGCCTAACATAATTGACTGCAAGTTGCAGGCTAATATTTTACTGTTGAAATTAAGCTTCTGTTGAGCTATTATTTTTAAGTTTCAGAGTTCATTGAAGCATACAATGATGCTCAGTGGGAGATGTTGTTTGCCATGAAAGGACTGGAGCCCAATTTCAATTATAATAGCTGCAATATGCTGAGCCTGAGGGGAATGCAGCCTCATGAATCAGGCTGTGAAACAACAGAGGGATCCATCAAGAAAAGAGAGAATTAAGAGGCAAATAAACTTTTCCTTACAAGACACAAAATGCTGGAGTAACTCAGCAGGCCAGGCAGCATCTCTGGAGAACATGGCTAGGGGTGGCATGGTGGCACAGTCGTCGAGTTGCTGCCTTACAGCACCAGAGACCGGATTTGATCCTGACTGCAGGTGCTTGTCTGTATGGAGTTTGTACATTCTCCCCGTCACCTGCATGGGTTTTCTCCGGGATCGCCAACCTCCCACACTCCAAAGATGTGCAAGTTTGTAAGATAATTGACTTGGTACAATTGAAAATTGTAGTGTGTGTAGGATAGTGTTTGTGTGTGAGGATTGCTGATCGGTGTGGAAAGGACTGTTTCCACGCTATATTTCTAAGCTAAACAATCCTATCCATGTACCTGTCTAATTGCTTCTTAAACGTTGCGTTGGTCCCTGCCTCAACTACCTCCTCCGGCAGCTTGTTCCACACACCCACCATCGTTTGCATGGAAAAGTTACCTCTCAGATTCCTATAAAATCTTTTCCCCTTCGCCTTAACCTCTGGTTCTCGATTCCCCTACTCTGGTCAAGAGACTGTGTGCGTATATCCGATCTATTCCTTTCATGATTTAATACACCTCTTTAACATTGGCCCTCATCGTCCTGCACTCCAGGGAATAGAGTCCAGGCCTGCTCAACCTCACCCTATAGCTCAGACCCTCAAGTCATGGCAACATCCTTGTACATTTTCTCTGCACCCTTTCCAACAAACAACATCTTTACTATAACATAGTGCCCAATACTGAATACAATTTTCCAAATGCGGCCTCACCAACGTCTTCTACATCTGCAACGTAACATCCGAACTTGGGATGGAGTGAAGAGTGTGAATAGGAAATTATAAACAGCATCTGAGGCATCACTAAAGGCTCAAAAGAGGCTGTAGTAAAACCTGGGCAAAATGTAAATGCGACGACTCTTAGAAGGCCTTCCCAAGGTGCAGATTGGCAGAGACTCTAATCCAAGCAGCATTCTGCTAAACCTATCCACACAGTGGTGCGGTGGTAGAGTTGCTGCCTTACAATGACAGAGAATCGGGTTCGATCCTGACTACAGGCGCTTGTCTGTATGGAGTTTTGTATGTTCTCCCAGTGACAGGTTTTCTCCAGGTGTTTCGGCTTCCTCCCACATTCCAAAGATGTGTTGGTTTGCAGCTGAATTGACTTTTGTAGCGTGTACCTAATAAGTAAGTTAGAACTAGTGTACAGGGATCGGTGGACACAGTGGGCCGAAGGGCTTGTCTCTGCATTATATCTCCGAAACCTAAATCTCTGCAACCTTTCCAAATCTTCCACATCCTTCTTGTAATAGGATGAACAAAACTGATCACAGTAGTCCAAATGCAGCCTTACTAAAGTTCCCTAATTTAGTTTAAACATACAAAAAAAAATATTACAAATAGTATGTATATTGCAATTAATATTTAATGTAAGATTTCAATGTCCGGGTATGACAATTCTCTGCTCCCCACGAAGGGATCCCACACTGAAATAACTCAGTGGGACAGGCAGTATCTGTGGAGAGAAGGAATGGGTGATGTTTCAGGTCGACACTTCTACAGACCGAGTGAAACCCACAGTGGTTTTGCTTTATTGACAATGTTCTGATTTTCTGTCAGAAGATGGAATCAGCCACCAGAGGGAGCCTCATAGCTCCACGACCAACATGAACCCTTTGAATCTACAGCACTCCACCAATTTTACACACCAACATTGCCCTAATTTCAAAGCTTTTAATAAGTGGCACATCTTTTATATTTTCAACAATGCATTTTCAGTGCTTTTCAAGTTATTCCTAGTCGCATGTTTCCAATGGACACAGATGAAGGTGGCAGCAGTCGAAGGTGAGGAACAGTGATAGTGAGTGGACTGGGGACTCCTCCCACATCCTCAGAGGCGAACTGAGTGTTCCGAGGTCGGCAATGGGAGGTGCTCCATTGCACGGAGTCATAGCGGTGGCCGTGTGAGGCGGGACAACGTGTCCATGTCAATGTGTTGGTGAGGTGGGCAACTGGTGCAGCAACCTGGGGCTCGATTAGATCGGGCACCGCTCCAAGGGGCCGACCGTGTGGATGGGATGCTTTGTGTCGCTGCAGGAAACATCGGTGGGGGATATCAACAGGTCAGGCCGACCACCACAACCCCGACCCAGCGGTGTCACCAGGACAACGGGCCTTTAATGTTAAGTTAAGCTGGAAGCATGGCAATTCTTTTGTACTGACTCAGTACAATCTACTATTCTTACACTCTTATACTTAAGTATGATTGTGCCTATGTGCAGTAAGATTATTGCAGTTGAGTTGATTGGGCTTAGTTTAGTTTATTTTATTTCAGTTTAGTTTAGTTTAGTTTAGAGATACAGCGTGGAAATAGGTCCTTTGGCCCACCGAGTCCAGGTTGACTCATGACCACCCGTACACGACTTCTATGTTATCCCAGTTTTGCGCCTTCACACTAGGGACAATTTACAGATGTCAATTAAACTACAAACCTGCACGTCATCAGGATGTGGGAGGAGATAGGAGCACCTGGAAGAAACCCATACGAGAACATACAAACTCCGTAAAGACAGCACCCCTGATCAGGATCGAACCTGGTTCTCTGGCGCTGTGAGGCAGCAACTCTACCACTGTACTGAATTGTATTCAAAAAATAATAATTCACTACCCAGGTACATGTGACAATAAAGTACTATGGAACCATTGGAAGGCATTAACACATTAAGTCAAGGATTAGATTTCCAGTGCCAGCCCCATGGTAATAGCCATACCCCCTTCATGCCAAAAAAAAAATTCTTCTTCCATCATGACAATTACTTAAAACCTTCCTTACCAACAATTGATCATGTTTTAGTTATTTCCCCATCAGGCAAATTAATTATTTTTAGTCAAATTTGTTCTTTAAACAAGCTTTATCGTTCACCACCATCTATTACAAAAAACTCCTTTGCCTTGATTCGACCATATTATTTACTAAAACTTAAATTAACTTCAATTAATTGCATATTATGTACCATTCACAATTTATTTCAAAAAGTGATCACTTTAAACATTTTCCTCAGTTCTATCAAGCAATTGATCAAATAAATATCTTACACTGACATTTCATCATGATTCCATATTTAACTCAGTTGCATTGCAAATCATGATTTTAATATTTTATTGAGTGAGATTGAGCAAATAAGTTTTATTATTTTTCATTTATTATTTATTCTATGTGTTATCTTTCATTATTTCAGAAGGTCTTTGATAAATGGTACATTAACATTGGAGAATGCAAGGCAAGAGAGCAATTTATCAAGCAATTTATCAGCATGAAACCACTGTACGGGGGAAAAAATTAAATAACTGCAATGCCTAAAAACCGAAGCATAAATCCCAGGGATGATCTCCCCTAAACTTGAAAGGCACAATATTCCTACAAACGTGGGTCAAGAAATGTAACAGGAATTTAGTTTAGTTTAGTTTAGAGATACAGTGCGGAAACAGGCCTTTCGGCCCACTGAGTCTGCATCGACCAGCGATCCCCGCACATTAACACTATTCTACACACACTAGGGCCAATTTACACTTATACCAAGCCAATTAACCTGCAAACGTGTACATCTTTGGAGTGTGGGATGAAACCGAAGATCTCAGAGAAAACCCATGCGGTCATGGGGAGAACATACAAACTCTGTACAGACAGCACTCATAGAAGGGATCGGACCCAGTCTCTGGCACTGTAAGGTAGTAGCTCTACCGCTACGCTACCAGGTCACCAAATTTTAGTAAAAGCCTTTTTGAGTTTAGCTTACTCCTGACACCTGTGTCTTCTCTGTGCTTGGGTCTACTCTCTCTTGATATCGTTACACCATGATATCGTTAAGGCCAAGATTAAACCCTATTTTTTTAGAAACTTGAAATGCACAAGATTGCACCGGAAATGGGACAACTCTGTACTGCCTTGGTGATGTCTATTGGTCTCACACTAGAATTGTTGCACTATTGTACTTCATCATGATTGTACTATGCACAGTCTGATTTTACTGAATTGTAGACACAACATAGAATTTCACTGTATCTAGGTATATGTGACAATAAAGTTCCATTGAACCATTAAAAATAAACATCAAATTAGGAAGGCAAAGAGGACATATGAAAAATATATTGACAGATAGATAATCAGAGAAAATGCAAGCCGTCAGAGGAAAAAATAGGAAAGACAATGGAAAGAACAGAATCGCTCAGAGGCCAAACATATCTTCAGTGTGGAGGGAGAGATGTGATGGACATAAACATAAGTCAAGGCTTTGCATCTGCTTTCACAAAAGATGGGGGAAAATCCAGACATTGAAGTTAAGGAGAAAGATGATGAAATATTGGATATCAGAGAGCATTTATGAATGGATCTTTCAATGTGGGCGAGTTCCTTGTTTTGGATTAAATGTAACAGACTATTCAGAGAAGGTAAGGAGGAAATAGCTGAGGCTTTCGCCATCATACACAGTCCTGTTTGTTTTCAGGCCTGGTTCCAAGGGCAGAGAAGTTTTCCAATTGGATACAGTTGTTCATAGAACATAGAACATTACAACACAAGAACAGACCCTTTCGCCCCCAATGTCTGTACCGAACATGATACCAAGAACATGTCTTATTTCCCTGCATATATGCTATATTTCTTCATTTCCTGCATATCCATATTCCTCTCCAAAACTCTCGTATAAATGCCACTGTCATGACTGCCTCAATCACCATCCCTGGCAGCATGTTCCAGGCACTCACCGCCCTCTGTGTAAAAAATAAAGTTGGCTCACACATCTCCTTTAAACTTTGACCCCTCACCTTAAAGTTATGCCCTCTAGAGTTTGATTTTTCCATCCTGAGGAAAAATTATGCCTACCCTATTTAAGCTTCACATAATTTACATACTTCTATCAGGTCTTATCGGAACCCAAGTCTTTCCAATGTCTCCCTGTAGCTAATACCCCCTAATCTGGGCATCATTTTGGTAAACCTCTTCAGCACCCTTTCCAGAGTCTCCACATCCTTCCTGTAATGGGGCGATCAGAATGGCATTCAATTCTCCAAATGCGGTCTAACCAAAGTCCTATAAAGCTGCATCATGACTTCCTGACTCTTATGCTCAATGGCCCAACCTATGAAAACAAACGTCCTAAATGCCTTCTTTACTGCTCTATCTACTTGTTTTGCCACTTTCATGGAGTTTTGGGCTTGGACCCCAAGATCCCTCTGGAGAGGGCAAGGATAGACTGAGAAAATATAGGTCAGTCAACCGAACAATGGCAGGGAGAATCATAGGGGAACAGTATAATTCATCATTTGGAAAGCTACAGATTAAAATAGGATAGTCAGCCTGGATTTACTAATGAGTAGTTACATTGGGCTAATGAACATTAGTTGGGTTACAACCAGGGTGTGATGTATAATTATGGTATCCATCTTATAGGAAAGACAAGTAAACACGAGAGCAAGCACAGAATACAGAATGTTATGTATGAGGAGAAATTGGCCAAGATGGGATTGTTTTCTTTGGAACAAAAGAGATTGAGGGTATATTTTATCGGGTAACATATAAAGAAATTACAAGAAGCCATTCCAGCCGCAGACACCACTCAGGACCAAAATGTTCATTTGATTTATAATCTGCCCATTACTCTTGATATTTACTTACAACACCAATGCTGTACTTTAACTATGTTATGTACCACCTACAAAATACTCTATAGTTGTGCTTTGATGCAATTCCAATATCATTTCCAAAACTGTTGACTAAAAAACAGATGACCAGCTGAAAAATGTGACCTCCACCATCAAAATTCACTGAGATTTATGAGATACCTGGAAATATATCTCTGCTCTTTCATTGTCACTTGGAATACATCCTGGATTTCCCCATCCACCAATACGATGGGAGGATCCACAACAGAAAGACTACAGTGCTTCAATAAGGTGACTCATCACCATCTTCTTATGAAAAGCATTAGATCTTAAACAATAGACAATAGGTGCAGGAGTAGGCCTTTCGGCCCTTTGAGCTAACACAGCCATTCAATGCTGATCATCCCTCATTCCTGCCTTCTTCCCATATCCCCTGACTCCGTTATCTTTAAGAGCCCTATCTAGCTCTCTCTTGAAAGTATCCAGAGAACCGGCCCCCACCGCCCTCTGAAGCAGAGAATTCCATAGATTCACAACTCTCCGTGTGAAAAAGTGTTTCCTCATCTCCGTTCTAAATGGCTTACCCCTTATTCTTAAACTGTGGCCTTTGGTTCTGGACTCCCCCTACATTGGGAACATGTTTCCTGCCTCTAGCGTGACCAAACCCTTAACAATCATATGTTTCATTAAAATCCCTCTCATCCTTCTAAATTCCAGAATATGCAAGCCCAGCCGATCCATTCTCTCAGCATATGACAGTCCCGCCATCCCGGGAATTAGCCTTGTAAACCTACGCTGCACTCCCTCATTAGCAAGAATGTCCTTCCTCAAACTTGGCCTTGTCTACAATGTCCATGTCACATAAGTGATAAAACAGCCATGACAATTAGCAGTAAATTATGGCAAACACCACTACATATAGACAGCACAGTCTGAAGAAGGATTCCGACCCAAAATGTTGCTGCCTGACCCGCTGAGTTACTCCAGAACTTTGTATTTTTTGTTGCATACACTACACGAGAAAACCCTTTGGGTTTGATTTACAAAACATAAAATTAAAGGTCAAAGTTCAAAATATTATACCTAAAGCATTAGTAAAAATCTGATTCCCATGTTTAATAAAATCAGCCTGACCTGCTGTGTTACTGCAGCACTTTGTGTCTTTTTTTTGTAAATCAGCATCTGCAATTCCTTGTATCAATAATTCACTATTCAGAATCCTTTGATTGTCCCAGGTGATGAAAAGGTTCTGTTTTTACAGCCATGTCAATTTTGTCTGCAAATTGGAAAAGACACAACAATCACTAAATATAGGTAACTACATCCACAGAATTGTAATTAAAGGTCTCAATAGCACATAAAGCTAATAAGAAGCAACAATTACTCAAAGATAGATAAACTCATTCTGCCAATTGTAGGACTTTTGAATGTAAAAATATTTCTGATTTGAAAGGGATTTCATAAGTCGTGTGTAGGAGGGAATTGCAGAAGCTGGTTTAACCCTAAGACTCAAAATGCTGGAGTAGTGGGACAGGCAGCATCTCTGGAGAGCTTTTCGGGTCGAGACCATTCTTCAGACCAGAGTAAGTGGAAAGGGAAACAAGTGGGATAGACGGTGATATAGAGAGATATAGAACTAATGAATGAAGGATATGCAAAAAAATGCCAATGATAAAGGAAACAGGCCATTGTTAGCTGTTTGCTAGGTGAGAAAGAGAAGTGGTATGACTTGGGTGGGAGAAGGATGGAGAGAGAGGAAATGCAGGGGTTACTTGAAGTTAGAGAAATCAATATTCTTACCACTGGGTTGGAGTTGTCCAAGTTGAGCATTCATAAATTGGCGATGGCCCATGGATATCCATGTCCAACATCTGCAGTTCCTTGTGTCTCCATTGCCGAGTTGTCAATTATTTTATGAATCATCAGCATTTCTGCACTCCTGTTGATTATTTTTATGAATCAGAATTTCTGCACTCAAATTTAAAAAACTTCGTATTGTGATATATCTATATTACTAAAACTCTGTTCTTGACCGCTTTTGGCGATCTGTGCTGCGATTTCCGAGAGAACGCCGCCACCTACGGCCGTCATTTTTGGCCACCTCGCTCAGAACCCCCCTCTGCCGCATGTGTGCCGAGGATATTTCCCGTCAATGAAATATGACCGAGATATTAATGTTTTTACAACATTCCCAATTCTCTCTACTGCCCCCGCTGGCAGCAGGGGGAGGGAGGGACTATAAAACCCAGAAGTGTCCTGCTTCAATCACTTTCTGCTGGACCACGAAGTGAAAGGGTCACGGCTCTCTAAGCTGCAGCTCTACTCCAAGGTAAGCCCCCTGCATGTGCTTTTTCAGCCAATTGATATGTATGGTGTTCACCATTCACCATGGTCTGAAGTTTCTTGGCATTTTGTTGGAAAGAGTTTGTAAATGTGTCTATCTATAGTGTCTTTGAAATGTGTATTGAACATGAAATGCATTTGCATATTCGTCTATCTATATTGTCTTTGAAATGTGTATTGAAATGCATTTGCATATTTGTCTATCTTTATTGTGTTTGAAATGTATATTGAAAATGAAATGCATTTGTATATTTGTCTATCTATATTGTCTTTGAAATGTGTATTGAAAATAAAAAGCATTTGTATATTTGTCTATCTATATTGTGTTTGAAATGTGTATTGAACATGAAATGCATTTGCATATTCGTCTATCTATATTGTGTTTGAAATGTGTATTGAAAATAAAAAGCATTTGTTATTGTTATAAAGCGTTTGCAAATTTGTTTCTCTTGGGTTTTAAAATGGTTGCACCCGTTTTCAGGTAACTAAAGCATGATGTCTTTGAAATGTTCATGTAAATTGAAATGCATTTGTTGCAACGTTTTCAGGCGAGTAATGCACGAATAAAACTTTACATTTGGACCAGAACTGTGTTTAAATTTAAAATTGGCGCTCATTTTATGATTTTGGCGGTTGCAAGATGGCGGCGATGACGTCATTTCCGGTGATCGGTAAGCCGACGGCGATGACGTCATTTCCGGTGATCGGTAACCCAGCGGCGATGCCATCATTTCCGGTCGGAGGCGAGATGGTGGCGATGACGTCATTTCCGGTCGGAGGCAAGATGGCGCTGCCCGCAGAGTGCACGAGGTGTTGAAAAATTCTACAGAACTGGTAAGTGTTTGTTGCAGCCACAGCGGCAATTGTGTTTCAGCAAAAGCTGCATGTGTGTGTGTGTGTGTGAATATATGTGTGTGTGTGATATATGTGTGTGTGTGAATATATGTGTGTGTGTGTGAATATATGTGTGTGTGTGTATATGTGTGTGTGTGTGTATATGTGATGTGTGTGTGTGTGAATATATGTGTGTGTGTGAATATATGTGTGTGTGAATATATATATGTGTGTGAATATATGTGTGTGTGTGTGTGTGTGTGTGTGTGAATATATGTGTGTGTGTGTGTGTGTGTGAATATATGTGTGTGTGTGTGTGAATATGTGTGTGTGTGTGTGAATATATGTGTGTGTGTGTGAATATGTGTGTGTATATGTGTGTGTGTATATGTGTGTGTGTGTGAATATATGTGTGTGTGAATATATGTGTGTGTGTGAATATATGTGTGTGTGTGAATATATGTGTGTGTGTGTGTGTGTGTGAATATATGTGTGTGTGTGTATATATGTGTGTGAATATGTGTGTGTGTGTGTGTGTGTGTGTGAAAAATATATGTGAGTGTGTGAATGTGTGTGTGTGATTTTACTTCGGAGTCACGTGAGTGACTACGTGAAGAAGCCCGCGTACGACGCATGCGTGTCATATCGCTACACGCATTCGAACTCGTCATCGCTGGAGGAAGGACGTTCCTCCAAATCGGCAGGACTTGAACCTGCAACAGGTAAGGGAACTTCGTTTTCTTTACTTACCCTTTTTTTATCTAGAAGGCTGATGAAGCTGGCTGGGGAGAGTCTGCAGAATTGCAGGCAGCCAGCACCGGCCGGGGGCCGTTAATTTCTTTTAAACAGGAGCGGACCCGACTTTAGAGCCAGGACAACGGTCGCTGGAGCAGTTTCCCGACAACTCCGTAACAGCCCCACTAGTCGGTGAGTGCATTACTAATTTATGGGTCTGAGGGGCTGGAAGGTGCGGAACTGACGGGGGTTCCGCAGGTCTAAAAATAGCGGGGAGCGGTCAGTGCCCGAGAGCACTGAGTACGCGTTGGGACCGCTGGAACGCGCTGGAATAGAGGCAGGGGGGGGGGGGGGGAACAGGCAACAGGCTGAATTCCCGTTATGGGAATAGCTGTGCCAAACTTACCCCACCCCCCGATTTTCTCCAGTTTTTGTTTATTACTACACCTGTCCACAGCTGGGATATATAGGACCAGCAGCTGGCTGGGGAGAGTCTGCAGATTGCAGGCAGCCAGCAGAGGCTGGGGGCCCGTTAATTTGTTTTAAAACAGGGGACGGAGCCGACTTCAGCGACAGGATAACGACGCTGCAGCAGGGTTTCCTGACGACTCGGGTACAACACCACGGACCCTTACTATAGGTATGTGGGAAAATGGTGTAAAACAAAAATGGGGTTTTCATAAAATATGTGTGTTAATCCTTTTGTTAAAGTACTAGATGGTTCCGAGGCGCTGGAAGTGCGGAAAGGGCGCATTAACGGCACTTCCGCAATGTTCTAAAAATAGCGAGCTGTCAGTGCCGAAGAGCACTGAGCACGCGTTGGACCCGCTAGCCCACGCTGAAGGAAGCCGGTACGAGTGGCTGCAGCATGATCAGCAGCCAGCACAGGTGCCTGGGAGTACCGGGACCGGGTGGAGTGGTGGACCCACATACAGGACCGGTGTGGTCAGCGGCGGAGCGAGGAAAACCCGCAAACCAGTGCCCGTGTGTACGGGGGACGGGAACAGCGGGGGAAAAAGGAGCTCCTTCATAGTGGCAGTCACATGAATGTGGACAAGGAGCGGCATAGTTATATCGGGCGGCCGGGAGCGACCAGTGCCCGTAGGCATGGGGCCCGGCTGCGGGAAATACCGCGTGCGACTAGTGCCCGAGAGCACCAAGGTCGGCAGGAGCGGTCTGATATATTAAAGCACCCGCGATCGACTAGTGCCCGAGAGCATGTAAGTCGGCTGGAGCGGTTGCTGGAGTAAATTTCTCCACAGTGGCAGGCTCCGGGATATGGAGGATAGCCACAGTGGGCAAAAAATATAAGTCCCACAGCAGTTTCCCATAAGGGCTGCATGAAATGTCAGACGCCTCTGAGGAGGGTATTGAAGATCTGACTGGGCCAGGATGGCTGCCAGTGTTAATAAAGACATCACTGCGAAAGTGATGTGGCGAAACAGCCTCCGGATAATACTTACCGATACCGGAGTGAGGATGAGCAGCTGCAAGATATAGCGCAGCCAGCAGCGGCCACTTTTGTGGAGCTGGGGAACCGGTATGAGTGGCTGCAGCAGGTTCGGCCGTCAGTGACATGGTGAATATTTGGCCCGGGACGACCACTGTGGGAGATGCGAAAGCTTCTACTTCAGCATCTACCCCAACCTCAACCTCAAGGCCCTCCACAACCACGAGTGAAACCAAGAAAATAACTCAGTTACCACCGATAACCATGGAGGTAGGTGAATCTGGGGCTCCAGAATTAATAGGGAGCACGGAAGTTGGAGGGACATTGCAACTTCATTTGGAAGCATGGTGTAATATAACTATGGACAGATATATTCTTAGAAGTATTAAGGGATATCTGATAGAGTTTCTACACAAACAAAACCTTTCCAGTACAATATACACTGGACAGAATATACATGCTTACTAAATGGGAACAAGCTAAAGCCCACATAGAACTACAAAGATTATTCACTAAAGGGGTAATTGAACAAACCAAACCTGAACAACAGGAATTTGTCTCAAACATATTTATTAGAAATAAGAAAGATGGGGGTTGCCGTATTATTATTGATTTATCAACGCTTCACAATGTTGTGCAATATGTTCATTTTAAAATGGATACTTTTAGCACTGCTAAAGAGTTAGTTTCAGCAGGCTACTTTATGGCAAGTATTGATCTTAAAGATGCTTACTATACAATACTCATCAGAGGTAAAATTCTTAAACCAGCTTTGGCATTGCTGCAACAACAAAATCATAGAGTAATTACATAGTTGGATGAATACTTATTGTGGGAATATTTATGAATTGGCATGTCAGGCAGTGGTTGCCACAAAACAATTGTGTGAACAGCTGAGATTCATTATCCATCCAATTAAGTCAAAATTGACACCATTAACACATTTAATATGTTAATGACTTTACTAATAGGAAAAGCCACAGAGTTACAAAAACATTAGAGCACTAAAAATTAATAGAGGCCATTTTTTGAGGGCCAATGGAGCTAACAATTTAAGCCATAAAAGAATTACAATGGTGGGAACACAATGTTAAGTATGGCTCCAACCCAATAGTTATTGACAACCCGTCTGTGCTATTACAAACAGATGCCAGTGCAATTGGTTGGGGTACAACTGATACCATCTTGAGCTCTGGGGGGAGATGGAATATACAAGAAGCTAACCTACTTAACACTAAGGGTATAAAGTACTTAGAAATGTTAAGTGCATTTTATGGGTTAAAATCTTATTGCTCAGGAATGAAACAGCAGCATGTTAGATTGCAGATAGATAATACCTCGGTGGTGGCATATATAAGTCATATGGGTGGAAATATATCAACATCTTGTGATGAATTGGCAAACTCAATTTGGCAATGGTGTGTCCAAAGGACTATTTGGTTATGGGCTACGTATCTACCAGGGATACTAATTTAGTGGCAGACACCAGGTCACAAAAATTTATTGAAAGTACTGAATGGATGTTGGATAGAACGGTATTTGCTGAAATCACAGTAAAGTATGGAAGGCCGGGTATTAGATTTGCATCCAGGTTTTAAATCACCAGTTACCGAGGTATGTATCATTGGAACCAGATCCTGGGGCAGAAGGTACAGATGCATTTTCACTGCACTGGGGGAAATGGTTCATTTATGCATTTCTTCCTTTTTTCTGCCTAATCAATCGGGCACTAAGGGAAATTCAACAGGAATCGGCATCTGGGATTTTCTTAGTACCTGATTGGCTTACCTAACCATGGGTTTCCGTGGTACAGGACATGGTGCTGGAACCATGTATAACTTTAAGACATAGTCCTAAGTTACTGGTGCATCCAGTAACTCAGGATAGCTATCCATGCCATAGAAAATATTGAATTATTGGGTTGTAGACTCTGAAAGACTCGCTACGGGACATGGGGCTATCAAAAAGAACTGTGGACATGATCACAGCAGCACAAAGAAGGTCTACACAAAAACAGTATTTAGGTCATATTAAAAAATGGACTAATTACTGCCATAATAACTATCTGGACCACAGAAATAAGGATGTTCCGGCGGTGCTAGAAGTTTTCTCACCAGCCTGCACTATGAAGGACTTAGTTACAGCACTGTGAATAGTGCCAGAAGTGCATTGTCAAGTTATTGGTGGCAAGGAACAGAAAGACAGTCTGTGGGATCACATCCTCTGGTAGTTAAACTTTTAAGAGGCAATTTTAACACCAAGCCACCCAAAACAAGATATAACAAATCTGGGAGGTAAGTGTGGTCCTGACTATGCTAAGGAATTGGTCGCCGGGCTACAGCATTAAATCTGGATAAACTAACTAAGAAATGGTAATGCTGATGGCGCTAGGCACAGCACAAAGGGTCCAGTTATTGCAAAAAAGTAAGACTGGATGGCTTCACTATGGCGGCAGGAAGTTTGGTTTTTGTGATCCAGGACCGTGTTATTAAACATAATAGACCAGGATCAGCGGGGCAGGTCATAGAATTTATGGCCTACCCGGAGGACAAACGCCTCTGTATAGTGAAGCACGTTTTGTTATACAGTGAAAGGACAAAGGCTATCAGAGGCAAGGGAATGGCGTTTAATCAGCTATAAGAAACCGTACCGTAGAGTGTAAATTCAGACCATTTCGCGGTGGCTGAAATATGGGTTACGATAGGCGGGAGTGGACACTAACATATTTAAATCTCACTCCACCAGGGCTGCAGCTACATCCGCAGCAAAACGCCTTGATGTATCCATGGACCAAATCCTCAGGATTGCAGGATGGTTGTCGGAGAAAACGTTTTTTCAGAAATGTTATAACAAACCAGTTAGCAGTATGGGAACGTTTTCGGGGAACATTTTAAGTTCTGTATGATAATTTATCCATGAAGAATACGGGGTTATGATTTGAATTAATTAGATATTATTTATCATTTCCATTAAATAATTGGTATGAATGTTTTGAATATCATTAACAATTTCTCCCAAACTACCAAGGCAGTTGTGAAGCATGGACTCGTTCCACGGCATGAGGTCACAGAGCTTTGAAATCTTCACGTAGTCACTCACGTGACTCCGAAGTAAAATAGTAAGATTAAACGAGAACTTACCAGTTTGAAGTTTGATCTGTATTTTATGAGGAGGAACGTTGAGGGAATACGTGCCCTCCGCTCCCACCCTCGTATGGTCATATCTTAAACTGGTATCTCTTTAATAATCTTACTATTTTAGGTCATTATAGTGTATCTGTGACCTCACACCGCTGCTTTGAAGGATGACACGCATGCGTCGTACGCGGGCTTCTTCACGTATTCCCTCAACGTTCCTCCTCATAAAATACAGATCAAACTTCAAACTGGTAAGTTCTCGTTTAATCTTACTAATATATGTGAGTGTGAGTGTGTGTATGAATATGTGCGTGTGTATATGTGTGTGTGTGTGAATATATATGTGCGTGTGTGTATGTGGAATATGTGTGTGAGAAATAATATAGTGTTTTGTAGTTCAGAGCTTATTTGTTATGTTTAGTAGCGTGGTGGCTGTCAGGAAGAAGCTGTTCCTCAATGTATATGTTACAGTTTTCAGTTTACATAAGTTGGATGTGACTCCAGAAGTCGGGCATCAGTCAGTCCACAAGCCGTGAGAGTGAGTCAGTCCAAAGGCCATGAGTCAATCCCAAGGCAGTGAGTGAGTCCACAGGTCATGAGTAAATCGCTCACTGCCCCCCTCCTCCACTGACATCCCCCACCTCAAGATGCTGCCCTCCGCCTGGCTATAGGATGCACCCCCTACTGAAGCCGTCCACATCCCCTGCATGAGGACACCCCACCCCCTTCTCATCAGTTCACGACAACCCCTGCCTGAAGCTGCCCTTGGCTGCACGACATTTACCACCCATAGGGCAGTGTCTTGAGGTGGGGGATGAGTCTGTGTATGTGTGTGTGATTGAGTCTGTGTGTGCGTGTGTGTATGAGTCTATGGGTGTGTGGGTCTTTGTGTGAATGTGTGTGTCATTGAGTTTGTGTGTGCGTGAATGAGTCTGTGTGTGTGTGAATATGTGTGTGCAATATGTGTGTGTGTGTGTATGTGTGTGTGTGAATATGCGTGTGAATATGTGTGAATATGTGTGTGTACGTGTGTGTGTCTGAATAAGTGTGGGAGTGAATATGTGTGTGTGATTGAATGTGTGTGTGTGTGTGTGTGTGAATAAATGTGTGTATGAATGAGTGCGCATGTGTGTGTGTGTGTGAGTGCGTGGGAATATATGTGTGTGTGTGAAATAATATAGTATTTCGTAGTTCAGAGCTTATTTGTTAAGTTTAATAGCGTGATGGCTGTCAGGAAGAAGCTGTTCCTCAATGTAGATGTTACCGTTTTCAGTTTACAAAAGTCGGACGTGACTCCAGAAGTCGGGCATCAGTCAGTCCACAAGCCGTGAGAGTCAGTCAGTCTAAAGGGCATGAGTTAATCCCACGGCAGCGAGTGAGTCCAGAGGTCATGAGTAAATCGCTCACTGCCCCCTCTCCACTGACATGCCGCACATATGCAGCACATATTTCACTTGGGCAGTTTATTCCCCAGCGGTATGAACATTGACTTCTCCAAGTTCAGGTAGTCCCTGCTTTCTCCTTCTTTCCCCTTCCCTTCCCAGCTTTCCCACAGCCACTGTCTCCGCTTCTGCCTTTCTTCTTCCTGCCCCCCCACCCCACATCAGTCTGAAGAAGGGTCTCGACCCGAAACGTCGCCTATTTCCTACGCTCCATAGATGTTGCCTCATCCACTGAGTTTCTTCAGCATTTTTGTCTGCCTTTGATTTTCCAGCATCTGCAGTTCCTTCTTAAACATGGGGACTGAAACTGCTCACTTTGCTCCAAATGCGGTCTGACCAGTGTCTCATAAATCATCAGCATTACATCCCAGTTTTTATATTCTAGTCCTCTCAAAATAAATGCTAACATTGCATTTGCCGTCTCTACTACCGATTCGATACCACGCCTTGTCAATGCTTGAATTGAAATTTTGCCTTGGTTCAATATATTAAATTCAGTATTTATTGCTTTCATAGTAATGCCAGCTATTAGACACATACAGTTATGTAGCAGAATCATGGCCTTCAGCTCATCTAATCCATGACAACCAAGTTGTTTTCTTCTGCTACCTCCATTTGCCTGAATCTGACACATATTGCTCTATACCATTCCTATCTTTGTCCTTGTCCAAATGTTTTATTATATATTGTAATTGTACCACCTCTTCTGGCAGCTCATTCAATATACCCATCACTCTTTGTGTAAATAAACTTTCCCATTAGTTTCCCAGTAAATGTTTCTCCTTGCACTATGCCCTCTAGTTTTAGACTCTCCTACCTTGGGATAAACACAGCAACAATCCACCCGATGAATGCCCTGCAAGATTTGATATACTGTACCTCTATAAGGTTAATCTTTAACCAACAAGCCCTCCACTCCTGGCAACTTTCTTGCGATTCATTTCTGAACCCACTATAGCTTAATCTCATCCTTCCTATAGTATGATGGCCAGAACTTCACACGAGTGCGGACTCAACAATGTCTTGTACAATCGTATCATGACATCTGAGCTCTGGACTCAATGCCCTGAACGAGGCATGCATGTCATATGTCTTCTTCACCACCCTGTCGACCTGTCCACCACTTGAGGGAACTATGTACTTGTACCCCAAGTCCCACTGTTCTACAACACTCCCCAGTGCCTTGGCATTCAGTGTGTATGTCCTACCCTGGTTCAACTTCCCTTGCATGCACAGACAGTGGCTATAGGTTTTCTTCACTTCTGACAACAAAGAGGTGAACGATATGTGACATCTCCCACACTATCTATTTCCATCTCCAAACCACCGGAGATCATTTCTCAAAATGGCGGGACAGTGGCGGAGCAGGTGAAACTACTGCCTCACCGCACTAAAGGCCCGGGTTTGATTCTAACCTCGGCTGCTGCCTGTGCTGAGTTTGTATGTTCACCCTGTAACCGCATTTGGTTTCCTTTGGGTACTCCAGCTTCCTCACACATCCAAAAGACGTGGAAGGATTTGTAAGTTAACCGGCCTCTGTAAATTGCCTAGTGTATAGGGAGTGGATGGGAAAGTGGGATTACATAGAACCAGTGTGAACGGGTGGTTGATGGTCAGTGTAGAATCGATGGGTTGAAGAGCCTGTCTCCATGCTGTATTTCTAAACTAAACTGAAATTCAGCTTGATGTATATCCCTACACTGGAGTTTCTTCCTTCACTTCACTAAGCTCTTATCTCTGGTCTTCCTGTCCTAAATCTCACTGCATCCACCTTAATTTTCTATTTTAAGATGTTCCCTACAACCTACTTGGTTGGAGAAGCATTTAAGTCATCTGCTTTGACATTTCCTTAAGCGGTCAAATTCTACTTTGAGAATTCTCCATTGGATATTTTGTTAATATAAGATGCAAAATAAATGTAAATTGTTGTGGTAGTGCTAACATTCAATGGAGTCCACATCAGAATCAGATGTATGGAAAAAGCATATGCAGGATAATCCAGTAACCTGAGGATTTTGGTAGTAGTGAACTAACAGATTTTCTGGATTGTTGAATATTACTGTAATTAACATGGCAACACAGTTTAATTTTAGATTAGACTGTCGTATAATACATTTTCCTGTGAATGAGGCAAATTTAAAAGCAGTGGGAGAAACAGGGCCTTGTTCAAGGGAGCATAGGAAAACATAACCAATAAGACAGAGCTAATCCTTCAGGACTTTGATGGGAAAGGTTCAGAGGGACTAGTTTAGAAGAGGCATCTTGGTCAGCATGGATGAGTTGGGCCGAAAGGCTTGTTTCCATTCTCCATGACTCAATGACCTCTCCGCAATTGGATGCTAGATTTACAGTTTTAATATGGTACTGTACATAGTCATGGAATCATACTGCATGGAAACAGGCCCTTGGCCCAACTTGCCCACACCGACCAACATGCCCCACCTGCACTAGTCCCACCCTCCTGCGTTTGGCCCATATCTCTCCAAATCATATCCCTCTAAATCTGTCCAAACAACCGAGAAAAACAAATTATCTGATTATTATCACCTTCCTGCTTTTATGGAAATGTCTGTGTTTTCCATCTTAGAATAGTGATTACATTTC
This sequence comes from Leucoraja erinaceus, assembly GCF_028641065.1. Lineage (NCBI taxonomy): Eukaryota > Metazoa > Chordata > Chondrichthyes > Rajiformes > Rajidae > Leucoraja > Leucoraja erinaceus. The sequence goes on from NC_073400.1 coordinate 11,861,526, forward strand.
AAAAGCACTTCAATGGCTGTTAAGACTCTCTACTGAGTCCTAAATTCATGCAAATCTTTATTTTTGCAAAGTTGTCATTCAATTTGTCATTAGCAGTAAATTGGTGCATGTAACCCGATAAATTGTGTCACCTCAGCACTGAATATTAATGCAAATGCGTGCATGATAAATGTCCTATGCATAATTTGAAATTAGCATGACAAGAAATTGAACTTGAGGATACAATGGAATGAAGCATTTTGAGCTGAGATGTGACTCATGGTTTTCAGACCTCCACACTTAATGGAACAAAATGAAGGTAGGCACCAAAACCAATCTATTGGCCAGGATTGACAGCTATGCATATAATCTGAGCAACGTCCTTGAATAACTTTGAATAAGGGCAGCACAGTGGCACAGTGGTAGTTTCTGCCTTACAGAGCCAGAGAGCCGGGTTTGATCCTGACTACGGGTGCTGTCTGCATGGAGATTGGCATTCTCCCTGTGACAGCATGGGTTTTCTTCAGGTGCTCTGGTTTCCGCCCACATTCTAAAGATGTGCAGGTTTGTAGATTCATTGGCATCTGTAACTTGTTCCTAGTTTGTAGGATGTGAAAGTGGGAGAACATAGAACTAGTGTGGGTTATCATTGGTCAGCATGGATTCGGTGGGCCGAAGGGCTTGTTTCCATAGTAAACTGCTATATAGAAAACATGTATAGACACTGCATGTAAGAACTCACGCAATGTGCTGCCATCTCTTGTTATTCTCAGTGGCAGTGGTGATAAGTTTGGGAGGTGCCGTAAATTGGCAATTTAAGAAAATAAACCGGGTGAGCTCCATAACATGATCTAAGTAACTATCAGATCTTCCCAACCTTCTCAGATCGGCGGCGGTGAGGCCTCGGCGGTGATGGGGCCACGACGGTGAAGCCTCGGCGGCAATGGTGGAGCCTCACGGCAATGGGGCCTTGGAGGTGGTGAAGCCTCAGGGGTCAACCCGCAGCCGGTGAATATGGGGACCGCAGTGAGAGTGGGAGGGGAAGAACTATGGAGGACCCAGCGTGGGGGGACCCGTTGTGAGGGAGGGGGAAGAACAATGAACTATGGGGACCCGGCTTGGGGGAACCACTGTGGGTGGGTGGGGGAGGGGGAGGAGAACAAAGGTGGAGCCGGCGTTCTTTGTAACTTTCATGCTTACTTTCAGTGACCCGGGTCTCGTTGCACCTCCCTTTCTCCTAATCTGACACCATTCAGATAATAATCGGCCTTCGTGTTCAGCCATATGCAAGCTAATCAATTGTAATATTATCAATTCAAATATCCCATTGAATATGGTGCATTGACCTTAAAGGCAGAGTTCTAAATCTGGATAAATATCGCCTCATTAATTTGTAGAAATAATATCACCTTTCAGTGCAAAAGGTTTATTGCAAGGAAACTTATATATATTTTGCTGTTGTTTAAATCAAAAGGTGACCAATTATTTTGAAATATATTCTTAAATGCAAAATATCAAATGATTCTGAATCTATCGTATGAATTTAAACACTTCTTTAAAGATATTGACTTTAATTATTCAGGTGATATTATGACCTAACATTACACCCCCATGCATTTTCGGGCAACAAGCAACCCTTGCCTCCAGAGGTACTGATATATTACAGAAACCTAAAGGCTATAACAACTTCTTTAATAAATCCCAGCAGTCCAACATATTTGGCTTGTTTTATAGTATCGCAGTTTGTAGTTCACTGGCTCCATTATAGAGAGATGAAATGAGAAGTAGAGTAAGTTAACCCAGTAAATAGAAGAGAAAACCATGTGCAGAGGAGGAGAGAACTGCTCAAGTAATGTGTAGAAGGAACTGCAGCTGACACAAAATGCTGGAGTAACTCAGCGAGACAGGCAGCATCACTCGATAGAAGGAATGGGTGACGTTAGGGGTCGAGACCCTTCATCAGACTGAGTGTCAGAGGAGAGGGAGGCACAAAGATTATATGTAAGAAGGAAAAGCTGATGCAAGTTTATACCGAAGATAGACATAAGATGCTGGAGTAACTCAACGCATCAGGCGGCATCTCTTGAAAAAAATAGATGATATTTTCGGTTGGATGCCTTATTCATCTGAAAGTAGAGGTGAGGGCGAAGGGAGGGATGGGGGGGGACTGGAGGCGAGAAAAGGCCAGAACAAATCAGGTCTGGCAACAGATGACCTCAGGAAGGGTGGAGCCCATAAATGCCCATTGTTGGCTGGAGAAGGTGGGATAATGAGAGGGATGCAAGCATGCGAACAGTGGAACTGGTAGGCGTCTGGTCAAGTAATATCTCCACAGAGACAACAGTTGCACATAACCTGATCAGCCTCTAATTACGCTGTTCTTTTCACCAAGTTCCACGCAAGATTTGATTTTATCTTTAAAAAGTCTTTCTTGACAAAATAGCAACAGTAAGCCACAGTCTCTTCTTATAGGAGATTCCTCCACACTTGCAAGCAGTTTGGACAGAATAATTTGGAACTATTATGAATAGTAATTGTACTTGTTCTTTTTCTCTTCATGACAAAGAAATTGGGGGCATTAGGTATCCTCTCCTCAGGCAAAACAGCAGGGAATTTGCTTCATTATTTCAGTCAATTGTATTTTTTAAATTAATTTGAATGGGTTAATACTAAATTTGCTGATTTAGCCATTTCTATCCTGCCCGTGGCATGCTTACAACTGATTCACATCAATAACAAAATGAGCTTTTAATACCAAGCAGTAAACATACTTATATACAAGAAGACAATCCCGATCTTCCATTCTGCACAGTTAAGTCATAGATAATTGTAACTTAACTCACAGTCACAATAATAAACTTCCAGCAATAAGGCATACAGCACAGAGGAGGCAGGTCTAGCTAATAAGAATATGTAGGTCATGGCTGACTCTCCTGGGTAATGTTGGCAGTGAATCCAACTCACGAAAGTGAGGCCAATAAAAGTCCTTCAAGCAAATTCATGAATGTCATGAAGCTGTATGAATTTCACAAGGCAATGCAATTCTACGGGGACACAATTACAATGGCATATTTTGATTCGTTTGAAGCATAGCATCGAAATAGGCCCGTCGGCCACTGAGTCCACTCGGGCCATCGATCACCTGTTCATGCTAGTTCTACGTTATCAAAGATGAGTGACTTTCTCATCCACTCCCAACGCATTAGGGGCAATCTCACAGAGGCCAAGTAATGTACAAACCCGCACACCTTTGGGATGTGGGAGGAAACCTGCATCATCAAGCGGAGAATGTGCAAACTCCACACCTGATGTTCGGATCAAACCTGGGTCTCTGGCGATGTGAGGCAGCAGCTTCACCAGTTGCACCGCAGTACTGTCCAAAATCCACCCACCTCCTTCAAAATCATAGCTGAAAATAATTGTCAGCAAAATTTGCCAGCTGAAACGAAATTGGAGTACCATTTTGAGTGCTCTGCATTGTGAGTGATATTATTTTGCATTCCGCAACTCAACACATTGACGTTAATGAAGAATTTTATTCTTAAAGTTGATCGGAATAATTGCAAGAAGCCTGGCCAAGAATGTAATGTCCGGCCATTAATTATATGTAAATTTAGTTCCTTAAGCAATGAAAATTAGGTAGTGAAACGCCTGCCAGTTCAGGCATTTAGACTGTAGATGTGGAGACTAAATCAGCAACAGAGGTTGGAGAAATGAGGTGTCTCACAAGGCTTTCTAATTTACACCATATCCCCATAGATTCTGGACATGATTGTTTTGCTGATGTTCCAGAATGCAAGGCGTCACAACAACAAAAAATCAATTGGTAATACAAAAAATAAACAAATCAGAAAAAAATTCAGGAAGGTTTTCTGAATGGAACATGAATGCTATGAATTTGTCAAAGCCCTAATGCAGAATCCAAATGTATTTTCTTGCCGCCCACATCTTTTGATTTGGAACTGCAGGGGGTTTGGATAAGAGGAACTAGGTTGGACAGTTTTAGTTGGCATAATGAGTCATGATTTGCATGCATAAGAGTAATTCAGCATAGGAACAGGCCCTTTGTCTATGCTGGCCAGCCAATACATAGAAACATAAATATACGTGCAGGAGTAGGCCATTCAGCCCTTCAAACCAGCACCACCATTCAATATGATCATCGCTGATCATTGAGAATCAGTACCCTGTTCCTGCTTTCTCCCCATATCCCTTGACTCCGTTAGCCCCAAAAGTTATATCTAACTCTATCTTGAACACATCTCATTTATCAGTAGCTTTTATATCAAGTGTCTAACAGAGTGAACATATGCACATGTGGTTACACTCAAATGTCATCATTTAAAAGTATAAACCCGTCTGTCGCGGAACCGGAAAACTTGCCGGGGGGGAAGAGGGGCGAGGGGCACTGAGCCCGGCCCATGCTCTGCCCAGTGACCAGGGACCAGAGAGGAGGAGGAGCGGGTCAGTGACAGCAGTCACTTGCTTTGCCCAATTCCCTAAGAGTAGGTCAAGCTTTTGCCTTCTCCCCCTTCGACATTATTCCTGAGGAATCTTCCCTGAACACACTTGACAAATTCCACCTCATCTGAGCACGGCTGTGGACAACACATCATTAGGTAGTTTTAAAGCAGAGACGACAAGGTTCTTGATTAGCAAGGCCGTCAATGGTTACGGGGATAAGGCAGGAGGCTGGGGCTGAGAGGGACAGATAGATCAGCCGAGATGGAATGCCAGAGTAGACTCGATGGGCTGAATGGCCTAATTCTGCTCTTATGACTTAAGAACTTGACACTATGGCAGTCCCAGTTTATATTGGGAAGGTTAAAATTCCCTACTACAAGAAGATTGGGTTGTGTAGGAAGGAACTGCAGATGCTGGTTTACGCCATCGATAGACACAAAATGCTGGTGTAACTCAGAGGGACAGGCAGCATCTCTGGAGAGAATGGGTGACCTTTTGAGTTGAGATCCTTCTTCAGACTGGATTCTATTCCTTTTCTCCAGAGACCGGCTGAGTTATTCCAGCTTTTTGTATCTACAAGTGTCTTCGATTTAAATCAGCATCTTGCAGTTCCTTCCTACACATCCTGACCCGCTGAATGACTCCAGCACTTTGTGTCCTTTCCGTGGGTGAAGAAGGGCTCGCTGGTGTAACTTGCGAGTCGAGAGTGGGGTCAGAAGCCGGGGCTTTAAACGGCTCTGGAGACAGTGGGAGCCGGGGATGTCAGCAGGTTATTCCATTCACATTCAGTTTATATTCTATATTTGTTTTATTTGAGTCTCTAGCATTCCATGGTGCTTTAGAGTCTCAGGAGGGAAGTCATTAGCGGGCCAGGTTGTATTGTCGTGTCAATATCACGTGACCTCTGTTGGTCCAGAAAAACGGATAATCCAGAAAGACTCTGGAACCGCCCGAAAATCGGTGTTCTACCTGTCCGTATAATTCACTCAAGAAAACACGTACAAAAATGTTGGTGGAGTTCGGAAGAAAGAGGGGGGACCTCATTGAAATGTACAGGATAGTGAAAGGCTTGGATAGAGTGGAAGTGGGGAGGATGTTTCCATTAGCGGGAGAATCTAAGACTAGATGTCATGGTCTCAAAATTAAAGGTTCCTTTAGGAAGGAGATGAGGAGGAATTTCTGGTGAATCTGTGGAATTCTTTAGCACAGAAGGCTGTAGGGGCTATTACGAAATATTTTTAAGGCAGAGATAGATAGATTCTTGATTAGTATGGGTGTCAGGGGTTATGGGGTGAAGGCAGAAGAATGGGGTTAGGAGGGAGGATAGATCAGCCATGATTGAATGGTGTAGTAGGCTTAATAGGCCGAATTTAAGAAACTTATGCTAAAATTTCAAAGAAAGTATCTAACAAATCTTCATGCTGGAAAGGGGACATCCAGATCACAATTGCACTTAATCTTTGAGATCAGGATTAGTACCTTCTCCAAAGAGCAGGACCCCAAGGGACAATTCAAAAACACCTCTTAGTCCTGGAATATCGTTACCTAGTGTGTTTTATGACAATTTCAATAAATTCTCATGTTTATCTCAAAATGTCAAAGGTGTCAAGAATGTTTCTCCAGCATTGACCCACAATAAAATTGATTCTTCAAAAGTCAATCAATCAATCACATCTTATGTAGAAAATACATAACTACAAAAAGCTTTTGGTCTTCATAAGTCGGAGCATTGAGCATAGACAGTCATGTTGCAGTTGTGTAAGACATATGATGCTGCATTCAGAGTAATGTATTCAGTTTTTGGCAAAATGTAACAGGAAAGATGGAAAAGATGCAGAGAAGATTTACGAGGCGTTTGACAGGACTTGAGGGCCTGAGCTACAGGGAGAGGATGAGCAGGCTGGGACTCTGTTCCTTGGAGCACAGTAGAATGAGGGGTGATCTTATAGAAGTGTACAGAATCATGGGAGGAATAGATCTGGTAGACGCCCAGATTCTCTTGCCCGGAGTAGGGGAATTAAGAACCATAGTTTTAAGATGAGGTGGGAAAGATGTAATAGGAAACTGAGGAGTAACTTTTTTATACAAAGGATGATGGGTGTATGGAACGAGCTGCATGAGGAGGCAGTTGAGGCAGGTACTATCGCAATGTTTAAGAAACATTTAGCTGTACATGGATAGGACATGTTTAGAGGGGTATGGGCCAAACGCAGGCAGATTGGACTAGATTAGTTGGAACATGTTGGCTGGTGTGGGCAAGTTGGGCAAATGGGCGTGTTTCCATGCTGTCAGACTATGAGTATTTTCAATATTCCTCGGTACATGTGACAATAAACTAAACTAACTAACTACAAAGTGCACAGGTTGACCGTGCCGCTAAATGATACATTTAGTGTTGACTAGACCAAGTGGGACCTGTTGGGTCCCGTCCCCTCAACGCGCAGTTGTGGGGGAAGGGTGGCCTGCGGCATCACACGCACACTAACCACCTCCCACACACAGACACACACACTACCACCCACACACACTAACCACCTTCCACACACAGACACACACACTACCACCCACACACACTAACCACCTCCCACACACAGACACACACACCACCCACACACACACACTCACTAACCACCCCCCTTGATATTAAATTAATATTATTCTTTCGCTCCTTTTACCCCATCCCTGCCCTATCCACTCACGCATAACCCCAAACTCGCAGGCGCGTCTAGAGAGGGAGAGGGAGGGCAGGTAAAGAGAGGGGGCAGAGACAGAAAGAGAGGGGCAGAGACAGAGAGAGAGGATCAGAGACAGAGAGAGGGGCAGAGGCAGAGAGAGGGGCAGAGACAGAGAGAAGAGGGGCAGAGACAGAGAGAGAGGGGCAGAGACAGAGAGAGAGGGGCAGAGACGGAGGGGCGGAGAGAGGGGAGGGAGGAGAGAGTGAGGGCATGAGGGGGAAGCGAGGGGGAGAGTAGAGAGGCCGAGGGCCGGGGGAGGGGAGAGAGAGAGGGAGAGGAGGGGGAGGGGGAAGAGGAGTGGGGAGAGAGAGGGGTAAAAAGAGGGGGAGAGTAGAGTGGCCGGCGGAGGGGAGAGGAGGGGGGAAGAGGGGATGGGAGAGGAGGGGGGAGAAGAGGAAGGTGGGAGAGGAAGAGTGGGGGTAGAGGAGGAGAAGGGGAAGGGAGGGAGAGGAGGAGGGGTGCGGGGCAGACGGCCAGGCAGCGTGGCGGGTGGCGGGTGGCCGGGCAGCAAGGGCGTCAACCAAAGGACTGCGAGTTCCGCGGCTTTAATCCAGAGCTTGTTCTTTCTGCGTCTTTTGAATAACGGGGGGGGGGGGGGGGGGGGGGGGGGGGGGAGGGAGAGGTGGGAGAGGTAGGGGGGTGACATCACTCGCAGTGCGAGGAAGACTGCAGGCAGATCCATTGTGACGTCATCAGCAAAAAACAGTCGTTTTCATTTCAAAGTTTTGTCAGATTTTTGAACATTTTCAGTAATAACTCGAGAAATAAAGCATGAAATTTTCAGCTAAGGCAATTTCGGACTCCACGGGAAAATCTCTACCAGAATGTGTAAAAATCTTACCATTAGTACGTCGTTTTTTTCTAGAAGATGTGATTATACACACACAAATCCACATACAAGATGAGAGTTATATAAGAAAAGAGATGCCCATATTCACCATTGAAAGTTTATGTAGAAACAAGGAACTGCAGAAGCTGGTTTAAAAAATAAAAAGACAAAGTGCTGGAGTAACTCAGTGGGTCCGGCACATCTCTGGAGCACATGGATAGGTGAGATTTTGGGTTGGGACACTTCTTCAGACTAGCTCTTGTCTGGGATTTAATCTATTATTTCTCCCAGTGACCTGCTACAGCAGTAATCTGTAACGTTTCTATTGAATATCTTAATTCAATTGAAGATTTTTAGTGTGGTTAATCTTTAATAACGTATCTTATGGCAACACGGTGGCGCGGCAGTAAAGTTGTTGCCTTACAGTGCTTGCAGCACCAGTGACCTGGGATCGATCTCGACTACAGTGCCGCCTGTACAGAGTTTGTACGTTTTCCCCATGACCGCATGGGTTTTCTCCAAGATCCGAGATCTTCAGTTTCCTCCCACGCTCCAAAGAAGTATAGGTTTGTCGGTTAAATTGACTTGGATTTAGTGTAAATTGTCCCTAGTATTACCATGCTGTATCTCTGAACTAATAAACTATATCTTAGAATATCAGACATATTCAAAAGTTATTAAAATGCCTCGCACATTTGAATTCACATGTTTGTTTAATTAATACCAATTAATTAATGTTTATGTTCTCCCTCATGTTTTTGAAATAACCTGCTCAAATGTGGCAGCGGAGACATGTATTTGTCGAAGCAGTCAGGGTCATACTTAGAGCAAGGCCATCTCAGGTCTGGTTACAGAAGCCAATTAACCTACAAACCTGTATGTCTTTGGTGTGTGGGAGGAAACCGGAGCACCCAGAGAAAACCCACTTGGTCACAGGGAGAACGTACAAACTCCACCCTTGCTCATGATCGAACCCGGGTCTCTGGTGCGGTAAGGCAGCAACTCTGCAACCGCGCCACTGTGCCGCCCTAAAGATAGTGTGGGCAAGAAGGCTTCCGGCACATGTTCGATTTATGCATTTTTTTTTAAATCACACACTTGTTTAATTAATACCTAAACCTAATTTACATGCTCGTGTGTTTGAAATAACGTGCTCAAACCTACGCCTGTGCGTGTAGTCGTGTACACGTTTAATTTTTGCGTTTTTGAATTACGTGCTGCTTTTCAAGAATGTAATCCCCGTAAAATTCCACTAGCCCTGAGAGAGTTAGATAGAGCTCTAGGGGCTAGTGGAATCAAGCGATATGGGGAGAAGGCAGGCATGGGTTATTGATTGGGGATGATCAGCCATGATCACAATGAATGGCGGTGCTGGCTCAAAGGACCAAATGGCCTCCTCCTGCACATTTTCTATGCCTCTATGTTTCTAAAAAGCAAGGGGGGTTACGTTTTGGATAAAATAGTCTGATAAATGTGCACAAACCTACACAAATAAATTCAGATTTCCAGTGCCTTGTGTGGAATAGATTAAATTTTATCGAAGACATTTTACATCTCTTACTTGTCCATTGCAAAAATTGTAATTATTGAATTCTCTCATTTTAATTTTACACGGGTCTTGTGCATAAAATACTTTGTTATTTCAGACCTTGTGGAATACAGATATTGTGCAATTTGCAGCTGCCTGATTGGTACCAGAGCTCCAACGTAGAACTTTGGGAGGTCAGTCTAATTTGAACAGGTTCAGAGAGCTCGCAGCTTATATAGGGCTTGGCGCTGAAAGCTTTCCGGAGAATGAGAGTAGAAAATTGATTAGTGGCAGTCATTAAATACTCAGCAAAGTTAAGCAGACTTGGCCTCTCCATAGGTACGTGACCAAATTGAGGGCAGCAAATGTATTAACCTTTAAAAAGACTGGAAATGTTTCAAAGGGCGATTTCGAATTTCTAAGGACTATTTAGGGTGAAAGTAATGGATAAAATCCACTTTTCGAGCAAAATGAATGCAACTGGAAATGAGTTTCTGTAAATAACACAGAGCTTCACAGCACAGGAGAAATAATACTCTAACTTTTAAAATCATTGTGGAGGTGTCAACTGGAGTGTGAAAAACTGTTTCATATCAAACTTCAGGAAAAGTCTAAAGGCATTTGAAATTGGAGTTAGTTAATTTACTAAAGTCTTACTAGATGTCGAATGTCCAATGAGACAACGGCTGGAAAAAGTTGAGAATATTCTCAGAGAGGTTAGACTTTAGACTACTTTAGAGATACAGTGTGGAAACAGGCCCTTCGGCCCACTGGGTCTGTGCCGACCAGCAATCATCCCCATCTACTAGCACCATCCTACACACACTAAGGACAATTTACAATTTTACCAAAGCCAATTAACCTACATATATACAAGTCTTTGGAGTGTGGGAGGAAACTGGAACTCCTGGAGAAAACAGGGAAAAGGTGCAAACTGTGCAGACAGCACCCAGAATCAGAATCAGGATTGTACCCAGGTCCCTGGCTGTAAATCAGCAACTTTACCACTGCACCACTGTGCCACCTGGTGATTGTAGAGCTAGTGAGTATTAATTGATAACATATATAAAAGTCTTCAAAGGAATTGAGGGGTATTGATAGAATGCAAAAAAAAATCTCTCTTGCAATTGTGTTAAGGGCCTTTGCCATTTACGCGATTATTTCGGCGATTGGCGGCACATGTCATGAAGTGACGCCTGTACGGTCGTGAGTAGTCGCCCAAAGAGTCGCACCTTTTTCTGGTCACCGCTGGATTTTCAACATGTTGAACATTTTCAGCGACCTTCTGCGACTGACGGGTACCGGCAGTCGCCAAAGAAATCACATAAGTGGGACAGGCCCTTTTATTACCAGAAGTGATGGATTCAACATCATTATAGGGGAAGGTCTGAAGAAGGGTTCCCATCCAAAACATCATCTGCCCATTCCCTGCATAGATGATGCCGGACATGTTGAGTTCCTCCAGCACTTGGTGCTTTGCTCGAGATCCCAGCATCTGCAGTTTCATGCATCATCATTATCAGCAGATACAAGGAACTGCAGATGAAGGAATCTTAAGCAAAAACACAAAGTGTTGGAATATCTTAGTAGATCTGGCAACATCTGTGAAGAGAATGGTTTAGTTTAGTTTAGTTCATTATTGTCAAGGTCCTAGGCACAGTGTACCGAGAAGTGTACAGAGGCACAGTGAAAAGCTTTTGTTTACATGTTATCCAGTTAGAGAAAAGACTATACTCAAATTTAATCAAACTGCCCACAGTTCACAGAGAGACACAAAGTGCTGAAGTAACTCAAAGCATGGCTGTCCGAAGGGGGGGTGCATTGGGTGCGGTCACACTCCTATTTTTTCCAGAATAAAAACAAATCCAAAGAAAATAAAAATTGGAGCGCAATCACTTTGAAGGAATTTACCCAAAATTCTGGAAATTCTGGCCCGCGGATGATTTGATTAAAAATATTTGCGTCCTGAGCAGTTGGGAAAACTGGTGATGCGGTAGCGACGTAAAATGACACCGTCTCTTTGCGCGTGTGCAGCGGACGGGATCAGATCGCCGTTCTCCCGCCGTTGGGCAGGAAGTGTTAACGATTGACTCTGAACAGTGCTGGCAGCGGCCGTGACCCGACACCAGGCCCTCGCATCCCCCACCGGTCCCACAGTGCCCACCCTCGCCTTTCCCCCCCCCCCCCCCCCCCCCGTGATGCCTGATGATGATGCGGGTGATGCCTGAGGAGTGCTAACCTTCCTTCCTCCCCCATCTCCTCCGCCCCTTCCCCCCTCTCTCTTGTATGCCCCCCCCCCCCCCCCCCCCCCCCCACATCATGGGACCCCTCTTCTCACGTCACTTATTCCCTTTCTCCGGGGATGCTGCCTGACCCGCTGATCCCTATTCCTGCCTCTATTCAGTCCTCACTGACATTCCCTGTGCTCCCCTCCCCATCTACCCCCCCCCCCCCCCCCATCTATTCATCCTGCACTGATCTTCCTAACATTGATTCTCCTGCCACCCCCCATCCATCCTACACTGGTCCCCCAATTCATCTTGTACTCACCCCCCTTCACATCCACCCTGCACTGCTCCTCCATTCATCCTATACTGAACCACCCATTCATCCTATACTGATCACCCCATTCATCCATACTGACCCCCCCCCCCCGCATTCATCCGTACTGACCCCCCTCCCTCCATTTATCCGACACTGAACCCCCCATTCATCCCGTGGTTATCCACCCATTCATCCCGCACTGTTCTCCCGATCCATTCTGTACTGACCCCCCCCCCTCCATTTATCCTGCAGCGACCCCCCCCCCCATACATTCCTGTACTCAACCCCCCATTCAACCTGCATGGAACCCCCCCCATTCATCCTACACTGAATCTCCCATTCATCCTGCACTGATCCCCCCATCCTGTAGTGCTCCTCCCATTCATCCTGTAGTGATCCGCCCATTCATCCCCCGATTAACACTGTACTGACCCCCCCATCAATCCCATACTGAACTCCTCATTCAACCCCACTGACACCCCCGCGCTATCCCCTCACAACTTTACCAACTCCAACCGACACACACTAAGTCCCCTGCCTCAAACTATCCATTCCGCACCGATTGCCTTCTCAACCCCCCCCCCCCCCCCGCCGCCATCTATCCATCCTGCTCTGATTCACCCACCCACCCCCCAACATTGACTATGTTTGATAATGGAATACAATCAAATATGTTTTTAATTCTCAATGTTATTATTTGTTTTAATCCATAAAGAGGGATTAATTCAATTGTGAACACGTGACACATTAAAACCGCAGTGTTCGATTGTCACTGCTGCCGTTGACACCGTTATTACAAAATAATAATACTGTATTATAATTTTGCTGCATGTCGCATGCGTCGTGCAAGCCGTCTTAAATGACCACTTAAACTGTCATTTGGCAAACTGAAAAGCTGCCTAGGTTGCCCGGCTAGCCATGGGGAGTGGAGAAGGGGGAGAAGAGTAGAGCGGGGGGAAGGGAAGAAGGGGGGAAGAGGGGAGAGGAGAAGAGAAGGGGGTAGTGGAGAAGGAGGGATTGGGGCGGGAGGAGGGAAGAGGGGGGTGGAGGGGAGAGGGGTGTTCAGTCTACATTCACTGAATCCATCCCTGTGTAAAGTTAGAGGTGGTGAATGGATCTGGAAGCGGACCAATACATCTGTAAATAAAACTGGACAGACATCTTTTCACTTGCACAATTGATTTTATTGTATTAATTTTAATATATTAATGTTTAAAATCCATGCATTGAAGGAAGAATATTTTACAGTCCATCTGTGGTCCCCAACCCCAACCCTAATCCTAACCAGGACAGCATACTACACTTCTTCCCACCCTGCTTCCTGTAAGGACTCCATCCCCTACTCCCAATTCCTCCGTCTACGCCGCATCTGCTCCACGGATGAGGCGTTCCACGCCAGGACATCTGAAATGTCCTCATTATTCAGGGAACAGGGGTTCCCCTCCTCCACCATAAATGAGGCTCGCACCAGGGTCTCTTTCATACCCCGCAACACTGCTCTCTCTCCCCATCCCCCCACTCGCAACAAGGGCAGAGTCCCCCTAGTCCTCACCTTTCACCCCACCAGCCATCACATACAAAAGGTAATCCTCCGTCAGTTTCGCCACCTCCTACGTGACCCCACCACTCGCCACATCTTCCCATCTACCCCAATTCTGCCTTCCGCAAAGACCGCTCCCTCCATAACTCCCTTGTCAATTCTTCCCTTCCCTCTCGTACCACCCCCTCCCCGGGCACTTTCCCTTGCAACCGCAAGAGATGCAACACTTGTCCCTTTACCTCCCCCCTCGACTCCAACTCATTAATCTTGACTCAACCAAAATTACTTCTGAAATTTTTGTCATAAATTTGGTGCAAAAATGCTCCAAAATAAGGCTCAGAATGCCCCAGAGATCATCTAAAACCCTTTAAGCGGGCCCTGGACCCTGGCTGCGAGGGGTTTCACACTTGTAATTGTGCGTTGTGCGCACATTATTTCACATAACATTTTTGTAATCCTGTCATGCCACCCGCCTTTTTGCAAATTTTCGTATGGGCCTGCAAAGAGGATAAGGATGGAGAAAAAGGATGGGTGACGTTTTGGGTCAGAACCCTTCTTCAGACCCGAATGCCACCCATCCTTTTACTCCAGAGAATTTGCCTGACCCACTGATTTACTCCAGCACTTTGTGACTATCTTCGGTATAAACCAGCATCAGCAGTTCCTTCCTGCACAGTACACAGGTAAATGATAATGGGTAAAACGTTCAGTGCAAGATTCAGTGGACACACAACATTTCAGGTCAGGACCCTTCTGCACACTGATAGGATTATTTAAGAAAGGAGGTGAGGAGAAATTATTGGAAACATTGTCAGGTTCAGGAAGGTTCTGTCTGAAATAAATGGTAAAAGCAGATTTTATTCTTCATTTTAACGTGTTTTGTGGATGGCATTTGAGAATGTGGAACTTGCATGGCTTCTGATAAAAATGAGGATTATAACATCATCCATAGGATCTGCTCGGGAAGACTGATTTCCCAGGGGTGTGAAGCATGGATCTGGATAAGTGGAACATAGAACAGTACTGCACAGACACAGGCCCACATGATGCAAAGTTATATTAATCTCCTCCGCCTGCACATAATCCATATCACTCCACTCCACTGCCATGTGTCTGTCCACGGCCTTTTATATGCCTATCATATCTGCCTCCATCACCACTCCTGGCAGCACGTTTCAGGCCCACACCACTCTCTGGGATTACATTACCGAGCATTTCCATTTTGAACAGTGTGGACATAATGGACCAAATGGGACATTTCTGTGTCATATATTCCCATGATTCTGTTATAAGAATAACAGATTGTTCTGTTGCTTATGAATCATGTGCTGAGGGGACTTGATGAAATCAGTCTCCAGCAGTGAGCCCATTTTTTATTCGGCTGCAATCTCATCACAACACAATAATGCTTCCCGGCCTCATAATAAAATAGCTTTGAAATATCCATCACATGCAAAACCAATTTTGTGCTGCCCATAAATTGATAATGAAAGGGCCCTACTGGTGCCATGCTTCAAGAAAAGTCATTGGCATACAGTGTATTGATTAAATAGCCTGCGTCATTCGATTTTTCTCTATTCTGTGTTCACTTCAGATTACTGCACAATTAGTCTGTTGGCTCTAAACTATGGAAATAGAAATGGAAGAGGTTTTTATTGTAACCCCCCTGATGCAATGCATTAGGTCTTACTTCAATCCTGAGTTTGAGTTTAGTTTATTGTCACGCATACTGAGGTACCGCAAAAAGCTTTTGTTGCATGCTAACCAATCAGCAGAAAGACAATACATGATTACAATCGAGCCATCCATGGAGTACAGATACATGATGAAGGGAATAACATGAATAACGTTTAGCGCAAGATTAAGCCAGTAAAGTCCGATCAAAGATAGTCCTTGATTAGGCTGGTGGTCTTGTCGAGGCAGTGTGAGGTATAAATGGAGTCAATGGAAGGGAGCTTGGTTTGTGTGATGATCTGGGCTATGTCCACAATTCTCTGCAATTTCTTGTGCTCTTGGATGGAGCTGTTCCCAAACCTTTATGTGATGCATCCTGGTAAAATGCTTTCTATGTTGCATCTGTAGACATTGGCAGGGCCGGATTTAAATGAAGAGAGGCCCTAAGCTATTTCACTTGTGAGGCCCCCCCTCCCAATCCCCCGCCCCCACGACTAGAGGACCATGACTACCTGACAGTGACATTGTGACACTTTTAGATCCTACTGTATGCTATCATTAAACAGTTGGTTTTAAAATACATATTGGATTCACCGCAGAGCGGGCGACGCCTTACCTGGATCGCCGTTTGAAGCTCTGGGGTGTTGGGCCTGCTGCTTTAACATCAGAGCTGTGGTTTGCGGAGCTCCCAGCCTCCGATATCGCAGAGCCTTGGGATCCTTTGCCGAGGGCCGCCAGCGTGAATCTCCACCTAGCTCAGCCTGTGGACTTCGGGAGCCGCGGTCTCCAGTAGGAAGTGGCCGATTCGGAAGTCCAAACCGCTGAGAATGTTCTCCCGTTCCGACATCGGTTGGTGACCCCAAATTTCATTGCATACCTCAAAGGCATCGGACATTGTTTCAATACCCCTTACTGGGATTAATCGGGGCTTCCTCTCTCATCAATAGGTGGACGCATTTCAAAGTCTGTGGGGTCATCGTCCAAGGATCGGTAGGAGGAGGTGTCTGAGAGTTGGCGCGTGGCCTCAGCCTTGTAGAGATCAGCGCGCCATACTACCACGGCACCTCCCTTGTCGGCGGGTTTGATAACCCAGTCTGGGTTGTTGCAGTGAGTGGATGGCGGTAGGGGGGGGGGGGGGGGGGGGGGGGATGTAGGGAGAAAGAGCTAGAGGCCAGAAAAGACCCCGGACCCCAATCAGGGCCAGCAACAAATGACTACAGGCAGATCTCAAGAGGGATACAATGTGGTGCAATGTGGAACTAGTTAAATGACTAGGATGGAGGAGCAAGAGAGGAGGGGATATTTTGCTTGGGTAGATTACAACCTAGCGGTATGAACATTGAATTTCCTCATTTCAAGTATCTTTTACTATCACTCCCCTCCGCTCCACCCCCCTAACCTCCTTCCTGCACTTTAGTTCCACAGTCACCACATTGTCTCTCTCTTAAAATCACACATTCCCTGGCCAAAAATGCACCAACCAAGGCACCTCCCAGCTTGAGGTGATTTGTGCCAGCCCAGATTGGTCCTCGTCTTTCCTTGCCACTAACTCTCCACCACCCACACCCTATATTTTCAGTCTGAAGAGGGGTTTTCCACTCGTCATGTTTTCCGACCTGAAACTTCACATCCTTTTTCTCCAGAGGTGCCGCATGACCCGCTGAGTTACTCCAGATCTTTGCCTCTATCAATCCTAACCTCAGTTGCTATCTGCGTGGAGTTTGCACGTTCTCCCAGTGACCTCTGGGCGCTTTGCTTTTATTCACATCTCAGAGACATACGGATTTGCGGATTAATTGGCCTCTGTAAATTGCCCCTAGCGTGTAGGGAGTGGAAGTGAAAGTGGGAGAACATAGAACTAGTGTGATCGATGGTCAGAGTGGACTTGGTGGGCCGAAGGGCAGGTTTCCATGCTGTATCTCTAAACTGAAACCTAAACAACATAAATGCACAGTGCTCCATGCTGCGGAGAGAGTTTCAACCATCCCGACTTGGGGGTTTCAATCACCCCGACGGGGGCTTCGACCGCTGGCTGCGGGGGCTTTGATCATCCCGACTGCGGATGGTTCGACTGCCCCGACTGCGGGAGAACAAAGAGGAAGAAGATAGAACTTTATTGCCTTCCATCACAGTGAGGAATGTGGAATCCATTGTGGTGGATGTTTATGTTAACTTTTATGTTGATGTGTGTCTTGTTCACTTAGTATGGCTGTATGGTAACTCAAATTTCACTGTACCTTAACTGGTACATGTGACAATAAACTGACCTTGAAACATTGACATTGAAATGAACTTATAAACCACAAGCATTAACAAGAATTTACAAAACACAATCACAATGAGCGAGGGCCTATCTCTATGTGTAGGAAGGAACTGCAGATGCTGGTTTACACCGAAGATAGACACAAAATGCTGGGGTGACTCAGCAGGACAGGCAGCAACTCTGGATGGAAGGGATGGGTGATGTTTCAGTTCGGGACCCTTCTTCAGACTCTGCTGTGTTCAATCTCTGCTGTGTTATGACCAATGGTATTAGTAATGTAAAAATAATATCTTTATTGTGCAATTAAAATGGGCCTAAAATGAAGCTATTTGCTCAGCCAAGTGCTAGTGTTTTGCTTTTATCTATTGATCCTGATCCTTGAATAGATGGAAACATCTTTGCACATCATTCACAATAACGAGGATCGGGCACAAAGAGCAAAGCAACGTCTTCATACAAAATATATTACTCTGCTTTCTATTCCCTCATCACTGCTGACTATTCTGTAAAAGGAATCAAAAAAAGACCAGGATCGATGGGCACCTGCGTAGAGTGCCCGTCTGAAATCCAATTTGTGTAAAATATAACAACAACTTGTCGATGTGGCGTCTATTGACAATTTTAATGTCTCCATCATGTTAGTAATCGATATTCAAGCTGGTTACGTTTTTTGAAAAAGTTGTCAGATAAAATAAAGATTTGCTTTCTCCTGTATTTTTTTTAAAGTCCTTGATGAGCAATCATGTCGTTGCAGATTTGAGCACAATAAAACCAGGAAAACTTTAATTAGCATCAAATACTATGGTCCAGTTTAATTTAGTTTAGTTGAGTTTAGTTTAGAGATACAGCGCAGAAACAGGCCCTTCTGTCCACCGACTCCACGCTGATCAACGATCTCCCCACACTAGCGCTCCCCACACACTACAATTTAATGGAAGGCAATTAACCTACAAATCTGTATGTCTTTGAGGTGTGGGAGGAAATCGGAGCACCCAGAGAAAATCCACACGTTCACGCAGGGGGTGACATACAACATCTTCATGGACAGCACCCATAGTCAGGATTGAACCCGGATGTCTGGCGCTGTACGGCAGCAGCTCTATCGCTGCGCCATCGTGCCACCTTGTTGATGGTACTTGGTTGATACCACTGTGGCACAATAAAGTCAGGAAAACTTTAATAATGATCAAATACTGTTTAGTTTAGAGATACAGCGCAGAAACAGGCCCTTTGGCCCACCAAGTCACCGCACATTAACACTATCCTACACACACTAGGGACAATTTACACATACACCAAGGCAATTAGCTTACAAATCTGTACGTCTTTGGAGCGTGGGTGGAAACCGAAGTTCTCGGAGAAAACCCACACAGGTCACAGGGAGAATGTACAGACTACGTACAGACAGCACCTATAGTCGGGATCGAACCCGGGCCTCTAGCGCTGTAAAGTAGCAATTCTACCGTTGCGCCACCATGCCGCCCTAAACTAGAAACTCAATGCCTTCTAAAACTAAACTAAACTAAGCTATGGTCCAGTTTTGAAAGATCCACTGTAGCTTTATCGAGCATATTGATTTAAGAGAAACAAACTTTCCAGACAGCCCTAGTCGAGCACTGCTGATTCTCTGTAGCACCTGAAGATTATCCATTTTGACTGTTTCAGACCCCACTCCTCGCATATAATCTCCCCGCCGGATATTGGTTCCCCCCCTATTAATATGGGGATGATGCATGGGGCTGTGGATAATAGAACTAATTTACAAGTAGCTCATTTAAACCTCGTGACTTATTTTATTTCTCTTGTAGTAAATTAGTTTAACTGCAGAATCTCAATGCCTTCTAAATATCAGAGTTTTCCGCAGTGTTCATGTGTAGCACCATAATTTTGCTTAAAATGTCGAAAGGCAAAACTATTTGAACAGACTAAAGCCATAACAAGTTGCTTTCCCCGGTTGTGAGAACTTAATAAAGGCTCATTTCAGTGGAACCCCAAAGGAATAAGCAGATGAACACACCAGGAATCTCTATTGTCACAAACTGAGCAGCAAAAGACTTCAGATAACTTTTGCTGCAAATAAATCTTCTTTCCCAAATTGGGAAAAAAAAATCTCTCCCTGGTGGCAGAAAGCGCACTTTTGAAGTTTCTCCAAGAACTCAGAGAGTAAATAGACTTGTGGTGCAACACTGGAATGCACAACTAGAAGAACTCAGTTACAATCTCTGAGAATGGTTCATTGGTGCTTTATTGTCCCAAGTACAAATGCACATTGAAATTATTTTCTTACAAACAGTCCCGCATTGTATTGGTATACCCAAGCACATCCCACTTAGCGAAGTGTACAGAAGTAATCTACTGAACCTGCATGCAAGAGCCGCCGTTTTCAAAGTCCGCGCTCTAGTGTTAGGAGTGTTGCACATTCCAGGCGAGCCGCAGGCTGCTCCGGGCCTCCAACCATCGTCATCCTTGGACACGTAGATCCACCTCTAGAGATTAGTCTGAAGAAGGGTTTCGGCCCGAAACGTTGCCTATTTCCTTCGCTCCATAGATGCTGCTGCACCCGCTGAGTTTCTCCAGCTTTTTTGTGTAACCTCCACCTCCCTCTCCTCGCGCGTCCACCTTTGTGCCTGGGGCGCCTCCTGCAGCCAACCTTGAGGGCGCAGTAGGCTATTCCCAAGTCCCCTCTCCTGTCTGAACGGCCTTGCCCCTCGCATCTGTCGTCATCGCTGGCTCCATCTTGCCAGTCTCTGGTCTTCAGGGAAGAGCAGCGCCTGCTCAGTGGCGTCCCCCCTACTGACCGCGGCCCGCCGGGTGTTGGTGCTTGGGCCGCGGGGGAGTAGTAGGCATCAACAGGGCAGCTTCCCGCCAATGGACCGCGGCTCGCTGGGAGCTCCTGCCGCAGCGAGGCTCACATGGTGAACATTACGATGGACGGGATCATCTTACTTTTTAACCTTAATTTTTCAAGTCATTTGACCACAGTCAGGGCAGTAAAAAATGTGAGTTTGTCCTTTCCATCTCTGAGTAGAGGCAAAGAAAGAAATGATCCAGACTTCCTATTTGTGTTGCCCAATGGAAACTCCATATATGAGGACCTCAGTTGATGGTAGAATATGGGTCTATTACAACTACTTTCAACCTTTAGATGAAAAATAAAGTACCATAAATGAAACCTGATGACCAATGTCAACACTGAAGAATCTAAACACATAAAAGGCAACTTTTTGGCAGAAGGTACAGGGACCAAGAAATTCAATCAAATAATTTGGCTGAGATCAAATTAGAGATACAGCAAGGAAACGGGTCTTTCGGAACAAGAAGTCCACACCATCAATCACCCATTCACACCTATGTTATCTCACTTTCTTATCTATTCACGTGACATTAGGAACAGTTTTATAGCGGCCAATTAACCTACAAACATGCACGTCTTTGGGATGTGGGAGGAAACTGGAGCACCCAGAGGAAACCCACGTGGTCACATGAGGGCAGCACAGTAGCTTTGCAATAGAGTTGCTGCCTTACAGCACCACAGACCTAGGTTCAATCCTGACTACGGGTGCTGTCCGTACGGAGACTGTATGTTCTCCTGGTAACCACGTGGGCTTTCCCCAGGTGCTCCAGTTTCCACCCGCACTCCAAAGAGGTACAAGTTTGTAGATCAATTGACTTCAATAAAATTGTAAATTGTCCCTAGTGTGTAGGATAGTGTTAGTGTAAGGGATGATCGCTGGTCAGTGCGGACTTGATGGGCTGAAGGACCTGTTTCCAAGCTGTATCGCTAAAGACTAATGCCTAAACTCACTGAGAGGACATGCAAAATCCACACAAGGAGCACCCGAGGCCAGCATCAAACCTGGTTCCCTGACACTGTGACGCAGCAGCTCTACCAGCTGCGAGATTATGCCACCCAAATATAATGATAATGTTTTGCTGGTTTGCAATTGAAAATAGATTTAATGTGGAGTAAATTGTGTTTATGGATCAATGTACGTAAAGATAATTCAACTGGGATTTCTTGTTCCTAGTTGCCCTTGCTTGTTGTGATTTCTGTGTTGATGGTGTGAGCAACATTACTTGTCCCCATGCTATGCCCCTTCGGGAGTAATTCAGGGTACTTGGTCCACATGATCTTATGAATGAAAATATGTACAGGAGTAGACCGCTCAATTCTTCGACTCTGCTCCGCAATTTAATATGTAGGAAGGAACTGTAGATGCTGGTGAAAACAGAAGATAGGCACAAAAAGCTGGAGTAACTCAGCGGGACATGCAGCATCTCAGGAGAGACGGAACGGATGACGTTTCGGGTGGAGACCCTTCTTCAGACTGGAGAAGGGTCTCGACCTGATAAATCACCCATTCCTTCTCTCCCGATAAGCTGCCTGTCCCACTGAGTTATTCCAGCTTTTTATGTCTATTTGCCATTTAATATGATGGCTGAGCCTACTGTAATTTCATTTCCGCACTCATTTCCCCAGGATGACCTTTCCTTTGCTTTTTTTAATTAAATGGGTTGGCACGGTGGAGTAGGAATAGGAGAGCTTACGGCACCAAAGACCTGCGTTTGATCCGGACTACAGGTACTGTTTGTACGGAGTGTGTATGTTCTCTATGACCTTGTGGATTTTCCTCCTACACTCCAAAGACGTACAGCTTTGAAGGTTAATTTGACTTTGGTAAAAATTGTAAATTGTTCGTAATGTGTAGGACAGTGCTAGTGTTCAGGAATCGTTGAGTGACACACTCAGTAGGCTAGAGGGCCTGTTTCCATGCTGTATTTCTAAACTAGACTAAACTAAATATCTATTTACCACTTGGAATCAGGGTGTTGGAATATTTTTAACGTAGAGAATCGCAAAGGCTCACGGACCTCATTTGTCTTAAATGGACAACTTAATTTTAAACAATAATGCCAAGTTCTAAATTCCCGCACAAGATGAAATATCCTATCGAATCCACTCACGATCTCAGAGGATTTTATACTGCATATTTTAATTATCCTCTCTCACTTCTGAATTCCAATAGATCTATAAGTTGTCCACATACAGTAAGACAATCTGCCCATTCCAGCTATCAGTCTAGAAATCCTTCTCCAAATTGCTTGCAATGTTTTTACGTCCTCAATTAAATGAAGACCAAGATTGTACATGCTGTTCCAAATGTGGACTTGCCATTGCCCTGCAGAAAAGCAGAACTGCCTTATTTTGTATTTAATTCACGAGGAATTAACATCAGCTTCCTGTGAATCGCTTTAATAACTCACTGAACCAGCTGTCCTTTGATGCATCATGTTCCAGAACATCCTGGTCCCATTGTATCTCACAGTTTTGCAAACTCTCACTATTTACATAATATCCTTTATTTTTTCGACTTAAATGGACAAAGTCAAATTTTCCCCCACATTATACATCAGATATTTGCTCACTATGTCCCTCTGCCGTCTCGTTTTCAAGTCTTCACAACTTATTTTGCTACACATCTTTGTATCATCAGCTTCATCCGCATCATTGAAAATGGTTAAAAGCCAAGGAGTCCACCCAATCTAACCCTCTCAAAAGTATTCATCCCTGAAGCATGCCAGTGGTTCTGATTTTTTTTCTGTATAGGATCTGAAAGCATTTCATAATTTGATGTATCAAGCGCTTTGAACATCAAACCATTCAGCAAAATCAGTAGTAAAACATTTATTCAATTATGGCCATCATTCAAAATGGTGGACTTTTAGTTTGAGTTTAGTTTATTGTCACTGGCAGATAACATTGTTATGCAAGCAATCAGGCAGAAAGACCGAAGATAAACACAAAATGCTGGAGTAACTCAGCGGGACAGGCAATATCTCATGCAAACCAGCTCTGTATAAAATACTGGCCCCACACATGTATAAACGTTGCCCCTCCCATCTGAAGCTATGCCTTCTAGGATCACAAAGCCATACAGCCTGGTAACAGGCCCATTGGCCTGACTTGCTCGTGCCGACCAACATGCCCCATCTACACTAGTCCACGTCTGCATTTGGCCTATATCCTTCTAAACATATCCTATCAGTGTATCTGTTCAAATGTCTTTGCAATGTTATTTGCAATGTACCTGCCACAACTATCTCCTCTGGCGGTTCATTCCACCACCCTTAGCGTAAAAATGTCACCCCTCTGGTTCCTATTAAATCTTTCCACCCTCACTTTAAACCTATGTCATCTGGTTCTTGATTCCCCTTCTTTGGGTAAAAGATTCTATGCATTTATCCTATCTAATTTTGTTACGATCTTACACATCTCTATGAGATCACCCCTGCGTCGTCCTGCACTTCTAGCCTGCTCAACCTGATTTAGTGTTTTTATATTTCTCGTATTTATTTTTGATCTAGTATTTGATATTTCCATCGTGTAGAAAAGGTACCCAGGATGTTCTGTTTTAAGCTCTTTTACAATCCTTCTTAAGATAATTATTGAATGCTTAGATACTTTTTCAACACTTTATTAAGGAAGGGACTCAATGACGTAACTGATAATTAACAATCAAAATGCAAATTTAGGCAGAGGGAACACTATCTGGGTTGTTACTCCATTAAATAAATATGCTTCAGGAGGTAGAACTATTAGATATAATTAATGCATGTCAACAAACGATTATCAATTATCTCGCACTTTCTGTTTCATTCCATTATCCAAATTGTAAAAGGAGAATAATAACTTTGATTGTAAAACGTAGGTGATAATAAATGCCATCTTACATCTCACTAACAAAAGAGAAGAGAATCAGGCAAAATATATATCAGGCAGCCTCTGTATCATTTGTTTTGCCTGCCAAGCAAAGTTAACATTACCTCCACAGACACCTCTGGGACAGCTATCTATTCAACTCTCATTAGCTGTTACCTTGAAACATGCTCTGATAGCAATTCCCTCTCACCTCTCAAGGTTCTGTTAATGGTCAACTGCTCAATTTATTCCACATTAATTATCTCCCTTCTTCAAACTGGAGGGCCCTCTAACACAAGCTGGCACACAGATGCTAATTAACTTACACTCCTGTGTGCTAGAAAATGAATGCAGATCTTGTAGTTCATGCAAAGAGTCTAAAATACATTCAGTGCAGAAGCTTGAGAACTGTTAAAAATTCCCAGCTAATGCTTTTGAGAAAACTAATAGCAAAAGTACATATAATATAAATATTTATTTTGTAGACAAGTTTAATGACATTGTAGTAAAGTATGCCAAATAATAAATTATAGATCAATTTGAACCAAAGAATTGAAAGTTTATGATAAATAACAATGAAAATGATAAGATCTTTGGATAGAACCATTGATCATGGAAAGGTCTTAACATAAACAAGAGCAATTCTACAGGTAATGATAATAAGGGCCTTTTGCGATGATGGACTAACACAGGTATGGGGTATGCCAAGAACTGGCCTGAACTACTGACTACATTGTATCTCTTTGACACATTTCAGGCATGCTCTAGTTACTGACCTGTTGATTTTATACAGGGTGTCATGCATCTGGGAGATCTTCCAGTTGCTAAACACTTTAACTTCCCCTCGCATTCCCATACTGACCTTTCTGTCTTGAGCCTCCTCCACTGTCAGAGTGAGGTTAAACGCAAATTGTAGGATCAGCACCTCATAGTTTGCTTGGGCAGCTGACGACCCAATGGTATGAATATTGAAGGTAGACGCTAAATGCTGGAGTAACTCAATGGGACAAGCAGCATATTTGGGGAGAGAAGGAATGGGTGACAATTTGGGACCCTTCTTCAGACTTCAGATGAATATTGATTTCCTTAACTTCAAGTAACCTTTGCTTTCCCTCTCTCTCAGTCCCTCCCCCACCCTAGTTCTCCTACTAGTTTCACGGTCCTCCTGATTAATTTTACTGTTTGTATGCCTTGTTGTCAACTTTCCCTCAGCCAACAATGAACCATTGTACATTTCATTGATCGTCTGCTTTGATCTGTCCTTTTCACACCTTACATGCTTTTTGTACCGTTCCATATCTCTAGTTTCCCTCTCCCCTGACTCTCAGTCTGAAGAAGGGTCTTGACCGATTCCTTCTCTCCAGAGATGTTGCCTGTCCCGCTGAGTTACTCCAGCATTTTGTGTTTATCTTCGGTCTTTCTGCCTGATTGCTTGCATAACAATGTTATCTGCCAATTACAATAAAAGTGACAACAAGCTGATGCGAAATTACTGGTGAGTTAACCAGGTAGCTATTTCTTCAACATAAGATAAAACAAGATGATAGATTCAAGGTTTGCAACAGTTTGTGAACAAAGACTAAAAGACAAACTTAATTGTGATTAAGTTTAAATTGTCATCAGTCTGAAGAAGGGTCTCGACCCGAAACATCATCCATTCCTTCTCTCCAATGATGCTGCATGTCCCGCTGAATTACTCCAGCATTTTGTGTCTACCTTTAATTGTGATTAACATTAATTTTAACAAGTGCTTATAAAATATTCAGCAAATCCTTTTCTTCTCTAACCATTAAGACTGGTAGTTGATTATATGTATGTTTTCATGGACGTCTGATTCCATGGACTTCCAATTGAATATAAAAACCATGTGGCTGATTTGTTCTGATTTCCAGCAGTTCAGTGCTTGATCACTGCATGTCATTTCCCCACTTCAATGTAGCTGAAATCAAAGTTTCTCTTTAGGCAATAAGTTCTGTGGGAAGGCCTTCTGACAACTCTCTTCCTTCAAAACTGCCATTAGCTCACAAATGGTAGTTGAAAAGAATTTAGGAAGAACTTCTCACCAAAAAAACTGTACTGCAAAGCCACAAAAACCCAAAGATATCAGGGTGAAAGCTTGTTTAAGAAAGAACTGCAGACGCTGGAAAAATCGAAGGTAGACAAAAATGCTGGAGAAACTCAGCGGGTGCAGCAGCATCTATGGAGTGCAGGAGATAGGCAATGTTTTGGGCCGAAACCTTTCTTCAGTTCAGGGGGAGTTGAAGTGCTGGGCCACCGGGAGATCAGGTTGGTTATTGTGAACTGAGCGGAGGTGTTGGGCGAAGCGATCGGCAAGCGATCGGCAAGAAGTGAAATGTTTTGATCAGTATATGAATAAATGCCTTATTGAATCCATGTAGTGTCAAGTTACTGGCAGCAAGGAACAGAGGGCCTGGAGGGAGACTGGCTGCAGGAAGCAGTGCAGTGCACCTTGATGGTGGAGTGGGCCGCTGGAGGCCCTGCTGCAGCCTGGGGCTTGGTTGGATCGGGCACCACTCCAAGACGCCGAGCACGCGGCCCAGATACGGCCTGCAGCAGCACGGAGCAGAGAGCAGCGGAGTAGGACATTAATGGCTACGTATGGCCAAGCTGACCCTGCAATGCCGTCAGGACAACGGGCCTTCATGACCAGGTTCAGAAACTACACCTATAACAATTTAGGCTTGAAAATGGCACTACACCTGACATACTGTCTCAGTGCACTATTCCTATATACTTACACTGAATCTAAGATGCGCTTAAATATAGTAATACTTTTACTGAACTTTATGCAAAAAAGAATTGCACTGCACCTCAGTACATGTGACAATAAATTAATATTGATGGATTGGGATAGTCATCCAGAGTCCAGATCTGGGGACAAGCTTGCAACTTTACACGCTAAGGGGCCTGTACCACTGTACGAGGTAATTCAAGAGTTCTCCTGAGTTTCCCCGATTCGATCTCGGAGAATTACGGTAATAGCCGTTCGTAGGTATTCAGGGGTCTCGTGGACATTTTCACACTGTTGAAAAAACTTCACGAGCTTACCGCTTTTTCCCGAGTACCTGCCGTTAGCGTTACAAGCCGCTAAGAGACGTCCCGAGCTCCGACGTACCCGCTACGTACATTCTATGTACTTACCACGAGTTTGATTTTTTTTTTTAACTCGGGAGAGCTCTTGGGTAAACTCGTATTGTGGGTCAGGCCCTTTACTGTGTAATTTAAATTCATGTTATTCAATAAATCTGGATTAAGTGGTATAATTCATTCATAACTAAATCAATTCATAACTAAATCAATTCAATCAATAAGTGAGAAAAAATATTAATTGCACGTTGCTATTTAGTTGATGCATTTGTCGCTTTCATAGTGAAAAATTGCATTTTCGTTGAAAAATAATCCACCCCAATTTTTCTTTGAAAAGTAATGCAACCCAATTCCACTACTCTGAAAAACAATTGAAATTACTGGTTGCACTGTGAGTGGTAACAATAATGAAGTCAAGACTATCAGACAAGCAGCTGTACAGCAATCTTGCCAACGTATCAGAAATAAAACAGGAGGACGAGCTAAAGATTGCAGCTGTATCTGAAATAAATGAACCTTAAAATGCTGGAAAGATTCAACTGGTCAGGCAGCATCAGAGGAAAGAGAAACTCATAGACAGTCAAAGATTCTTCATTATCCCCTCAGATGCTGTCTGTGTGGGGTTTGCACGTTTTCCCTTTGAACATATGGACTTACTCCGGGTTTCATAGAAAATGGTGCAAGAGTAGGCCATTCGGCCCTTCGAGACTGCACCGCCATTCAATATGATTCAACTCAGTATCCTGTACTTGCCTTCTCTCCATACCCCCTGATCCCTTTAGCCACAAGGGCCACATCTAACTCCCTCTTAAATATAGCCAATGAACTGGCCTCAACTACCTTCTGTGGCAGAGAATTCCACAGATTCACCACTCTCTGTGTCAAAAATGTATTTTCTCATCTCGGTCCTAAATGACTTCCCCCTTATCCTTAAACTGTGACCCCTTGTTCTGGAACTGTGACCCCTTGTTTCCTCACATATCCCAAAGCCATGAAGGTGTGTAGGTTAATTGGCCCTTTGTAAGTTGCCCCTAATGTGTAGCGAGTGGATGTGAAAGTGAGATAACATTGAATTAGTGTGAACGAGCGATCGATGGTTAGCATGGGCTAGGTGGGCCGAAGGGTCTGTTTCTATGCTGTATCTTTCAATCAATCTACCTCCACTACCGCCAGCAAAACACAAAGTGCTGGAGGAACTCAGCTGGTCGGGCAGCACCAGTGGTGGGAATGGATGGGTGAAATGGACAGGTGACATTTCGGGTCATGGCAAAAATAATTCATTTAAGACCTTGCCTATCTCCTGTGATTCCACAAATACTGTAGACAACTACATGGATCTTTAAAGGGATCAAATTTCTATTTTGATATCCTTTTGCTCTTAATATAGAATCTCAGCCTTCTCCTTTGTTTTATGGCCTTCCCACCTAGGCAACTTTTTAGGCGAGTGCAGGAGACTCTGCGCTTGCCTCATGATCGCCACATGTTCGCTGTTGGTCTGTGGTGAGTCTCCTTCATGGTCGTGAGGAGTTCCCGCATCCTGGGAACTAGTCGCGGCCTCAATATAGTCGCAGGAAATGTTTCAACATGTTGGAAAATTTTCTGCGACCAAAAACTGGTCGCCATGAAGAAAATCGATAATCCCGTAGTCGTAGGTGCAGTTGTAGTGGGGTCGCCATGTAGTTATGGGTAGTCATGGTAGTCGTCGGTAGTTTTGGTTAATCGCTTTTGCTGACCGGGCATTTTCATTGGCTTATTGGGGGAAAAAACGTAAGCACGAGTTTTCAGAACCAAGGATAACGGACCGATAATGTTAAATGCCTGCCAAACTTCTCAGCTGTGTATGTCTGGCATTAAAAGTTGTCTGGCTTCTTAAGTGCTTGATCACTGCTTGTCATTTCCCAACTTCAATGTAGCTGAAATCAAAGTTTCTCTTTAGGCAATAAGTTCTGTGGGAAGGCCTTCTGACAACTCTCTTCCTTCAAAACTGCCATTAGCTCACAAATGGTAGTTGAAAAGAATTTAGGAAGAACTTCTCACCAAAAAACTGTACTGCAAAGCCACAAAAACCCAAAGATATCAGGGTGAAAGCTTGTTTAAAAAAGAACTGCAGACGCTGGAAAAATCGAAGGTAGACAAAAATGCTGGAGAAACTCAGCAGGTGCAGCAGCATCTATGGAGTGAAGGAGATAGGCAACATTTTGGGCCGAAACCTTTCTTCAGTTCAGGGGGAGTTGAAGTGCTGGGCCACCGGGAGATCAGGTTGGTTATTGTGAACTGAGCGGAGGTGTTGGGCGAAGCGATCGGCAAGCGATCGGCAAGAAGTGAAATGTTTTGATCAGCATATGAATAAATGCCTTATTGAATCCATGTAATGTCAAGTTACTGGCAGCAAGGAACAGAGGGCCTGGAGGGAGACTGGCTGCAGGAAGCAGTGCAGTGCACCTTGATGGTGGAGTGGGCCGATAATGTTAAATGCCTGCCAAACTTCTCAGCTGTGTAAGTCTGGTATTAAAAGTTGTCTGGCTTCTTAAAAGTGTCTCCACTCCTTCTCCACCCTTCTCTCCCCCCTGAGAGGGAGTAGATTACAGGGAAACCATTGGGTGAATGGGACTTGGATATACCATCTTGGATCTGGCATAGTCTCAATGGGCCAAATGGCCTCCTTCTATGCTGTGGGAAATGTGAGAAAGGATGGGGACATGGGGAGGTTTAGTTCATAAAGTTTAGAGACACAGCATGTAAACAGTCCCTTTGGCCCACAGTCCACACGGACCATTGATCATCTGTTCATACTAGTTCTATGACATCCCTCTGCCGTATCCATTTTTGACACATTAGGGCTAAATTTACAGAGGCCAACTATCCGACAAGCCCGCATGTCTTTAGGAAGATGGGAGGAAACCGGAGCACCCAGAGGAAGCCCACCCAGTCACTGGGAGAATGTGCAAACTCCAAACAGATAGCACCCGAGGTCAGGATCAAACCGCGGTTTCTGGAGCTGTAATGTCCCTGTCCCACTTAGGAAACCTGAACAGAAACCTCTGGAGACTTTGCACCCCATCCAAGGTTTCCGTGCGGCTCCCGGAGGTTTTTCTCAGTCTCCCTACCTGCTTCCGCTACCTGCAACCACCAGCAACCGTCTGCAACCTCCAGGAACCGCACGGAAACCTTGGGTGGGGCGCAAAGTCTCCAGAGGTTTCCGTTCAGGTTTCCTAAGTGGGACAGGGCCATTAGACAGCAGCTCTACCAGCTGCACCAATATTGATGATGGCAACACAGTGAGGTGCTTGGTGCTCAATGAGTTAAATGGTGCGACCTTTTTCAGCTGCACATATGGAGGTAAATCTGCAGTGTTCCTCAAAGTCTTTGTAGCTCCATGGAAGGTCATTCAGAGAGCTGGCATGTGCCTTGTGGATGGTGTTTTGCAATGCGTCAAATGCCATATTTCAACCTATGCCATCTGGAATGATTCATAGGGAAAGATGCTCAGGATGACAATGACCTTCTCTTCCACAGGCACGAGTGAATGAATGGAGATCTGCCCACAGAAGATGCCTGATCTCTACCACAACAGTCTTGGAAGATCATGGCCTCTCAATGAATTTCTCCTGAGAACGACATTGGTGAGGCCACATTTGGAGTATCATGTTCACTTTTGCTCACAGAAATTGTAGGAGAGACATTGTCAAGCTGCAAAAGGTGCAGAGAAGATTTATGTGGATGATGCCGGGACTCAAGAGCTTGAGCTATATGGAGAGGTTGAATAGGCTAGGTCTTTATTCCTTGTAGCGCAGGAGGATGAGGGGCAAAATTATATAGGTGTACAAAATCATTAGAGGAATAGATCGGATAAATGCACAGTCTTTTACCCGGAGTAGGGGAATCGAGAACCAGAGGACATAGGTTTAGGTGAGGGGGGAAAATTTAATGGGAACCTGGGGTGTAACATTTTTACACAAAGGGTGGTGGGTGTCCATGTCATATCTCTAAACTAAACCGAGAGAACAAAGGGGGACCTGACGTGGGGCGACAGCAGAGTGAACAAAGGGGGAATCATGTGGACTAAATAGAATAGAATCATAGAGTGACACAGTGTACAACAGGCCTTTCGGCCCAAATTGCCCACACCGACCAACATATCCCAGCTACATTAGTCTCACCAGACTGAATTTGGTCCATATCGCACCAAACCTGTCCTATCCATGTACCTGTCTAAATGTTTCTTAAATGTTGGGATAGTCTCTGCCTCAATTACCTCCTCTGGCAGCTTGTTGCATACACCCACCACCCTTGCATGAAAATGTTACCCCTCAGATTCCTATTACATCTTTCCCCCTTCACCTTGAACCTATGTCATCTTGACTACTTTGTCAGTGCTCTACATGTGGCGACTCTTTGCATACTTTAGTATGCAAACCAAAGAATCCATTGTGACATGTTACATGTGATAATAAATTATCATTCATTCATTCAAGAATTTGATTCACTTTATTTTGTATGTAGGAGAGCATAGTGCAAACAACATAGTGGCAGTAACTTTGGCAATCCTGTCCTCTTCAGCGGAGAATTTGTCAAGGGAATGGAAAGACGGAGTTTGACCACAAAGCTAATAGCCGAAATAGCCGTAAGTTGTGAATCACAGAGTTGCAAAAGACGAGAATCCCTGCTTTTGATTCCATGGAAAATATATAGCCATTATAGTGTATGTCCATTCAATGCAGCCCGTTGTTATAATTGCAGTTCATACGTTATAGGAGCAGAATTCAGCCATTGGCCCATCAAGTCCACTCTGCCGTTCAGTCATGGCTGATCTTCCTTTCTCTCTCAACCTCATTCCCTTTGCCTTCTGCCCATAAACCCTGACACCCTTATTAATCAAGTAAAACAGAACATCTTGCAGCAATGTTTGCAAATTAGACTGTGCAAAAAAACCTTCCCAATCCAAATTAGACAGTATATAGGAAATATTTAGACTTACAATCAGCATCCTGTACTAGGAGTAACATATGTGCAGAGCAAACTAGGAGAGGTCCATAAATGGAAGTAAACAAAGACATGGAACAGTGCAGGCTGAACAATATTTACATTACAGATGACAGGTAAAGGCTGCAGTGAATTAATAGCAACATTTCAGATAAATGATGGGAGTGTTGTGAAGAATATTGATACTGCAGCAGATTGTTCAGTTTAATTTTATTTAGTTTTGAGATACAATGTGGAAACAGGCTCTTCAGCCGTACCGACTCCGCTTTGATCAACAATCACCCATATACTAGTTCTATGTTACCCCTGTTTCACATCCTACGCACGAGGGACAATTTACAGAAGCCAATTAACTTACAAACCTGCATGTCTTTAGAAAGTGGGTGAAACAGGAGCACCTGGCTGGAGAAAACTAACCTGATCACAGGGAGAAAACTGTACAGACAGCCCCTGTAGTCAGGATCGAACCAGAGTTTCTGACGCTGTAAGTGCTACTGCGCCGCCCCAAAAACAAACACAAAAGAAGAAGAAAAAAAATGGGAAGGTGGGGCCCAGTGAGTTAATAAACAGGACTTTTAGATCAGTTTCTGCCAAATGTCTTCTGTTCTGGTATTCTTCAGCATTACAATCAATGAGTAATTTTGATTACATAATAAATAATAAATTATAATGGCTGAGCTAAACTACAAATTACCACAAATGGCAAGAGTTATTCTGGAGTAGATAATTTCACAGTCAATGTTACTGCTGGTCTTCAGAACTTTTCTCAATTAAAATACATCAAAAGATGTCAAGAAACCAATTATGCCTAATAGTGTTCCCAGTTATAAAGTTCCCAGTTATAAAGCCAGAAACTAGGCACTCCCAATATGGCAAATATTTCTTATTATGCTATTATGTTAGAATTGTGTTATCTCAAAACACCATGCTAAGAGAGCTTTAAAAAACTCATTTAATTATTACATAAAATTACTTTAACGTAGAAGTATTAAAAATACACAATGGTGTAAGGAAGGAACCATACAACAATCCAAACACAAAATGGATCCTTCAATCTGCCCTTGGCTTTTTTTCTCACCTCCAGTTCCCTCCACTCTACTTCCAGTCTGAAGAAGGGTCCCAACCTGAAACATCAAGCATCCTCCAGAGATGCTGCCTGACCCGCTGAGTTGCAACAGGATGTTCTGACTTTATTCTCGGGGGGGGCGCTGTTCTGGCAGCAGCCATGTCAGCAGTGCGTCAGTTTTTTCAACTTTTTTTTTTTTTTAGTATGTTTTAAAGTGTGTATTTAATGTTTTTTTGTGTGTATTGTTTGTGGGGTGGTGTGGGGGGGTAAGAGGGAAACCTGCTTCGGTCGCCTCCTCCATGGAGAGGCGACTTTTCCAGGTCGCCTCCCCCGTGGCCTAACATCAAGGATTGGCGCGGCCTTTCCCGGAGACGTGCCCGGGGCTTCAGCAGCGGGCGCAGCGTGGACTCTCGGCGTGGAGCGGGTGAGCCATCGCTGGGGCTCGCTGGAGGGGAGAGCTCCGTTTCGCTGGCCCGGGGCAGCCGGCAGCCTGAAGTCGCAGCCTGAAGCCGCGGTCTGCAGAGCTCCAGCTGGTGCGGCGTCTACAGCCCAGGATCCCTCATGGGGGACCCGGGGGAGGAAGAAGCCATCACTGCCGGCCCGCGGCCAACTTCTACCGCGGGGACGGCATGGACTTACCATCACCCCTGGAGGGGAGCTTCGACCGCCGGCCCTGCAGTCTACAGTGCTTCTGGCTGCGGCGGGGACTTTAAATCTTGACCGCCGGCCTGCGGCCTACAACAATCTAAAGCCGCGGTCTCCGGTGAGGAAGAGCCGATCCTGGACTGACTCTGGACTCTGTCCTGTCCACGGGGGGGAAATGGAGGAGGACTGGCCAAATTTTTGTGCCTTCCATCACAGTGATGAATGCTGTGGTGGATGTTTGTGTTACATTTTGTGTGTTCTTTAATATTGTGTCGCTGCTGACAACCCAATCCTTGCCGGGCCACTGCTCGTGCGGTCGACCGGTAGGTGCAGAGAGTAGCTTTGAATGTTTGTCTCTTCCTTCTTTGTCTCTTTCTTCTGTTTTGTTTTTTTTTGTTAAAAAAGCTACTGTAATGTGTCCTTTTAAATTGCCCCTCGGGGATGAATAAAGTGCTTGATTGATTGATTGATTGATTGATTGATTGATTGATTGATTGATTACCTCTGTACATTGTGTCTATCCTGGTTTTTATAAGGTTGGTTATTGTAGGGATGGGATTTCCCCAATCTGATTTCTTGGTTTCAGTGTTCATTTTTACGAATAGTAATTAATGCCTCACCAACCAAAATCTAAAGCCAGCATTCGTTCGCTCGTGTTTCAGACGACGTATAGCTCGCTGTTGGCTTCCGTCGTGATCCAACATGTTGACAGGATTGGTCACCCGACGCGTCAGTGTGCATCGTGTCACCGTTTCCGGGGATCGACACGAGGAGGCTTCTGTCATGATCCCCAAGCCAGCATTAATTAGGTGTAAATAACCATTATCAATCAAAGACCAGCCGAGTGTGAAATCTAAACCATCTCACTAGTTTGAGTCTCTTATTTGCATTGGCAACATGGAAATTAAAACATTATTTCATCCCACTGAGAAGGAAAATTTTAAGAAAATGCAATTGATTGGATTGATTGAAAGCTACAGCGTGGAAACATGTCCTTCGGCCAACGAGTTCATGCTGACTGTTTTTAAGAAGGAACTGCAGATGCTGGAGAATCGAAGGTACACAAAAAAGCTGGAGAAACTCAGCGGGTGCAGCAGCATCTATGGAGCGAAGGAAATAGGCAACGTTTCGGGCCGAAACCCTTCTTCAGAGTTCATGCTGACAACTGATCACCCATTCAGACCCGTTCTATGTGATTTCATTTGCACATCCACACCCCACACACTTAACCAATCAACCTATAAACCTGCATGTGTTTGGGATGTGGGAGGAAACCGGAGCACCAGGAGGAAACCCACACAGTTACATGGAGAATGTGCAAACTCCACGTATGCAGCTCCTAAGGTCAGGATCGAACTTGCATATCTGTGTTGTAGCTCTACCAGCAGAGCCACTGTGAGACTATTTCTTTATGATGTAACCAATTCAATGCTTCAAGAAAGCATTCAGCTGCATGGGAAGCACTGTGGAGATTTCATAAATCACAGCAGTGCCCCAAATATAATTACTTTCTTTGAGTTCTATCATGCCACAAATTTAGGCTTCATAATTTCCCCTCTATAAACAATTTAAATGCAGGATCACTTGCTCTCCATGATCTTACGGAGTTGAATAACATTTCAATCAGGTGCAAGCAAGCAAGCAAGTGAGTGCATTTATGCTTATCATTTATGTAAATCAGTCCAATATTAGCATTTTGGATGTAAAACAATACAACAATACAATTTTGACCTTTTGTTTCTGTGCCCAATCCATCCAAAATAACCATTTTTTAATGTATAGATAGACACAAAGTGCTGGAACAACTCAACAGGTCAGGCAGAATTTCTAGAGAAAAAGTGCTTATCCCCGTGGTCATGAAAGAAGGAAGGATCACGTGTAAGATTGAGAAATGCAAGATCAGTGCATTGTCACAGACAGAACACTCTCCAAATGGACATATACTCTAGACAACAACTATCAAACTACCAGCAAAGCAAAATCTCTTGAGATTGCAATCAACTGTACTGAGCACTGAACCGTAGGAGTGAACACAACACCAACAACATAGACTAAGGAAGAGCATATTGACAGGCAACATAGATGGAACATAGAACAGTACAGCACAAGAACAGCCCCTACAGCCGAGAATATCTGCCGATAATGATGCCGTTGATCAATTATCTACCAGCATCTAATCAATATCCCTCCATTCCCTACTTATCCGAGTGAAATCTTAAAGTCTTGTAAATGCCACTAACTAATCTTACCTCAGCGACAATCTCCATTATCAGTAAAAAATGGAACGGGGACATAAGTGGCAGCATTAGCGGGCGGCACGGTGGCGCAGCGGTAGAGTTGGTGCCTGACTATGGGTGTTGGCTGTACGGAGTTTGTATGTTCTTCCAGTGTCTACATAAGTTTTCTCCGGGAGTTCCGGTTTCCCCCCACACACTCCAAAGACATACGTTTGTAGAATTATCTTTGGTGAAATTTGTAAATTGTCCCTCATGTGTAGGATAGTGCTAGTGTACGTGATCACTGTTAGCCATGGTCTCGGTGGGCCGTAGGACCTGCTTGCACTAACTTAAACTAAACTAAACATTAAATTACTAAAAAATATTTGGAGATAGACAAGCCAAACTTCATCAATATGGTTCCACTATAGATTTTACCAAAAAGAATTCTGAAAAGATTAATGCCAACACTAAAAATCAAACTTCAAGCATTTGAATTGTGTGACATATATGTAATTCAAGCTTTCTCTTCATAAAATACTCCTTCCTACCATAGAGCACTAGTTGATCGTCACTTTGACTCTATTTTCTGTGTGTTTAAGCAAAGCAAGAATTTAATTGTCCTATACAGGGACACATGACAATAAACTCACTTGACTTGACTTGAGTTTTGACAACCAATGCCATTGGGATAATGCAGTGTGGGTTTGGAACCAAGATCCAGGAGCAAGATCCCCAATCCCAGATAACTAAGCATGACTAAGAGGAGCACATTAACGAGTAGCAAGAAACTGCAGAGAATTGTGGACACAACCCAGACCATCGCACAAACCAACCTCCCTTCCAATGACTCCATTCACACTGCCTCAGCACGGCCACCAGCATAATCAAAGATGAGTCTCGCCCCAGTCACTCCCTCTCCACATTTCTCCCATCAACACCTCCAGATTCAGGGACAGTTTCTTCCCACCAGTTTCTGTTCTTATGTCTTATAGTTTTTTGGTTCTTGCGGCCACAGTTAATATGGTCCAATTCCATCAATCATTATGCATCATGCCACAGTGTATATTATCATGTCTCTTTCGTGTTTTTACATGTCTCTTCAGAATTCTTTCTTTCCAGTTAATCTATCTTGTCTTCACAATTTCACATCCCTTTCATTTTGTTGGAGACACAAGAGACTGCGGATGCAAGAATCTTCATCAAAAAACAAACGGCTGGAGAATGTCAGCAAGCCAGGCAGCATCTGTGGAGGGAAATGGACAGACAACGTTTCATGTTGGGATCCTTCTTCATTGTGAAAGGGTAGAGGGGAGTTAGAAATTGGTGAGAGGAAAGGGTGAGGGAAGTTGGCAGGGGACAGATGGATCAAGGTGAGGAGATGCCCATCACATTGTTCCCTCATCCTCTGTCACTGTAACAGTTCCAAGTTGCAGACAAGATTGACTTATCTTGGCATCATGTTTGGTACAGGCAAGTGGGCCGAATGGCCTGTTCCTGGGCAATAGGCCTGGCTGCAATATTTTCTTTGTTCTGTGATCTATGAATGTCATATTCACAAATGCTAAATGTTTACTCTAACAGCCACATAAACAATTGGTGCTTTTGTTATATGCATTTTCTGTTGTACTTTAATTGTAAAGAAAAGGTATTTGTTTCAGTTGGAATATAATATTCAAACGAGTCAGATTTATGGTTTTTAGCGTGATCCTGACTATGGGTGCTGTCTGTGTGGAGTTTTTACGTTCTCCCCATGACCGCATGGGTTTTTCTCTGAGAACTTTGGTCACCTCGCACACTCTAAACAGGTACAGGTAGGTAGTTAAATTGGCTTGATAAATGTAAAAATTGTCCCTAGTGTGTGTAGGATAGTGTTAATGTG
Source organism: Leucoraja erinaceus (assembly GCF_028641065.1). Classification (NCBI taxonomy): domain Eukaryota; kingdom Metazoa; phylum Chordata; class Chondrichthyes; order Rajiformes; family Rajidae; genus Leucoraja; species Leucoraja erinaceus. The sequence continues at coordinate 11,899,682 of NC_073400.1, forward strand.
CTGGGATCATTGTTCAGGGTAGACTCGGTGGGCCAAAGGACCATGTTTCCGCGTTATATCTTTAAACTAAACTAAACTAAACTGACAAAGAAGACACAAGAAAATGGAGGACAGGGTAGCTAATGATCAGTACACTGTTTGTATAATGGGCCTACAAATACTTACGTGCTAGCCAATTTATACAATACATGAAACCACAGCAAAATCAGTCAGCTTTAAAACATCAGCCTCTCAGCCGTGACAACATGAAAATTAGGATGAGAGAAATCTCAGTACTTAAACAATATTAAATATTTCTGCGTAACTTCAACAAAACTATTAAAATTCACCAACCAAATTTTACTTCGGAGTCACGTGAGAGAACCCGTCCAGCACACATGCACGACATGAGCGTTCACGCAGTGCAACAGCGACGAACGGGAGTACAGGCGCTCCCGCTACAGCTTAAAAAAGACGTACCATCAGGTAAGTTTATTCTGAGTTTTTTTCCAAAAAGAAGTTGCTTTGTTTTGTCTCACCAGGAATATGAGCAAATCAAGGCAAGCCAAGAAGACCGCCCCCCGTGCTCCAACGGAGGAGCGTTCCATCAGTGGGGGGCAAGACGCGGTAGGACCGCACACCCTGCGATCCGCCATCCCCGACACCGAGCCGAGCCCAGTCCCGCTAGCGCAGCTTGAGTAGCGGGCTAGATGTAAATCAGCACAGAAGACCAACCGGCCGGTGGTATCCGACTCTTCGGACGGGGACGTCTCACCGCCCAAGCGGGGCAGAGACAGCCACCTGAGCCGCATGGAGCAGCTCATGGAGCAAATGCTCCAGCGAGACTTGCTTCGGGAGCTGGAGCAGCCTCGCAAAGGGAATTCAGGCACTCCCGCCACAGTGCCTCACAACGCACTGGCCATTGCTTCCCCCTCAACCGAGGGCAGCGTTGGCGACCAGGCCTGGGCTGGTCAAGAAGAAGGGTCACTGGCCGAAGATGTCGGGAGTACGCTTGGGGTACAGGACCAGGAAGAGCTGCTGGGTGTGGTCAACCGCTATGTGGCAGCTCCACGAGCAGGACGGCCATTAGAGCCAAAACTGGCAGCCAGCATTAATTACCTGTCCTTCAAGCCCCTACAAGAGCAGGTAGTTAATGAGGCCCTAGAGCTGTATTCGGCCCCAGAGAATTGCGCCTCGCTCAACGTGCCGGCCGTCAATAGCCAAATCTGGGGGCACGTTGGGCCAAACATCCGCAACCAAGAACTAAAACTACAGCGGATCCTCAGGCTCCTGACGTCAGCCATCACTTCCTATGGTTCCGTGGATGAAAATGACCACGAATCAGCAGGATACACTGGCACTGCTGTGCAATACCCAATTCGAAATCAACAACCTCCGTAAGGAGATAATAAGACCTGCCCTCAACCTCGAAATTCGCGGGTTTGTGCAAAACGCCGGCCACAGAGCCACAAATCCTACTCTTCGGCAAGGACCTCTCCAAAAAAGTAAAGGACATGGAGGAGGAGTCCAAAACATTTGGCCTCATGAGGGCAGGCCCCGGGACGAGCAGACCCACAAAACCCAGACGGCAGCACTCCACCGCGTCCACCAGTCAGCCTCATGGGGCTGGTGAAAGCTCGGGGTCCGCACATTATCCCCGAAAGCCTTTTTTAGGCCAGGGCCCAGAGCGGACCCCATGGAAAATGCGCCACCCCCAACCAGCAACACATCAGACAACACATCGTCTGACCAAGAAGTAGAAGAAACACCCGTAACCATGGAGGTAGGTGGGTCTGGTTCCTACCAGCATATAAAAAGTGGGGGTTCTATACTAACAGGATGGAGCAAGCATGGAGGTCTATCACGAATGACAAATATATACTCAACAGCATTTGTGGATACAAAATATAATTTACTCAAGAAAACATGCCACCAGTTCAGCATACACCCCAAAGGGTCTTTTCCCTCTCAGTTAAAGAAAAACGAGAGGGACAAGCCGAACTGGTGAGGCTAATTACAAAGGGTATAATTGAAAAAACCAAACATGAACCCTTGGAATTTGTCTCAAATATATTCACTAAAACTAAAAAAGATGGTGGATGTTGCATCATCATTGACTTAACTTCACTAAATATGTTTGTTAAGTATATACATTTCAAAATGGAAACATTTGTAACTGCCAAACAACTGATTTCCAAAGGATACTTCATGGCAAGCATCGACCTTAAAGATGCTTACTATTCAGTACCCATTCAAAAGGATCATCGCAGATACCTGAAATTTACCTGGATGGGGCAACTATGGCATTTTGAAGCGTTGCCTAATGGGTTAACATCAGATTATTCACCAAGATACTAAAACCAGCCTTGGCAATATTAAGAAAACAGAAACATATTGTCATGGCATATCTTGATGATATCTTAATAGGAGGCAAAACCATGGAATTGGCTATATCAGCTGTGTCAGCTACCAAACAATTGTTTGAAACCTTGGGATTTGTCTTACATCCAGATAAATCTAAGTTGACACCATCCACAACCATGTACCATCTGGGATTCACAATTAACTCAGTCCACATGTCTGTAACTTTGCCAAAAGATAAAGCAGCAGAATTGGCACAAACATGTAACAATTTAATGGTCAACGATCGACCAACCATTCGACAAGTGGCAAGAGTAATTGGAAAGATGGTAGCAGCATTTCCAGCTACACAATTTGGACCTCTGCACTATCAAAACTTACAAAGAGCAAAAGTGCAGGCGTTAAAACGACATGCAGGTCACTTTAACCGAGTCATGAAATTACCCACTGAAGCAATATCAGAGTTACAGTGGTAGGTCGGGAATATTTGGCATAGTTCCAGCCCTATCATCATCATTAACCCCATGTTAATTATTCAAACAGATGCCAGTGCTCAAGGCTGGGGAGCAACTAATTCCATATCCAGCACAGATGGATGATGGACTAACCTAGAGTCATCGTTACTACTTACACTGGGCATAAATTATCTGGAAATGTTGGGTGCATTTTATGGATTAAAAGCATATTCAACAAATATGCATCACCTGCATTTTCGTTTACAAATAGATAATACCACGGTGGTGGCCTATATTTACCATATGGGCGGCATAAAATCGATATCATGTGACAAATCGGTCAACACAATCTGGCAATGGTGTATCGACAGACATGTTTGGCTATCAGCAACTTACCTACCAGGTAAGCTAAATACAGTGGCAGACACCAGGTCAAGCAAATTCAATTATAACACCGAATGGATGTTAAATCCCAAAGTATTTGCTAAAATTACAAAGCAATATGGCACGCCAGATATCGATCTATTTGCATCCAGACTAAATCACCAGGTTCCTATGTATGTCGCTTGGGAATCAGACCCTGAGGCAGCAGCGGTAGATGCGTTCATGCTGGACTGGGGAAAATTCTTCTTTTATGCATTTCCTCCCTTCTGCCTCATCAGTCGGGTACTACGCAAAATACAAATGGACTCTGCTTCAGGTATTTTGATAGTACCCGACTGGCCTACACAGCCATAGTTCCCAGTGCTCCTCGACATGATCGTCGAGACCCTTATGACTTTCCCCAGTAGCCCAGAATTGCTAACTCACCCAGTATCTGGCATAAGCCACCCATGCCACAATAAAATTAAACTCCTGGGTTGCAGATTTTGAAAAGGCCTCTACTGGGCCTGGGATTGTCAGAAAACACCATCAACACTATGACAGCATCCCACCGCGTATCCACAAGGAGGCAATACTTGTCAAGTATCAAGAAGCGGGGAAAATACTGTTCGGACACAGGAACCACATACTCAATCACAACTGTGACCAATGTACTGGAGTTCCTGGCAGGCCTTCACCACAATGAAGGACTCAGCTACAGTGCCATTAATACAGCTAGAAGTGCTCTGTCAGCCTATTTAATTCAGGCACCAGGACAACAGGCCATGGGATCCCACCCGCTGGTGATCAAGCTCATGCAAGGGATATTTAACTCCAATCCCCACAGACCTAGGTACACCCAAATCTGGGACGTCAGTGTGCTCCTGAAATACCTATGGGGCTGGTCACCAGCTAGGTCCCTCACCCTGGAACAATTAACTCTGAAGACGGTCATCCTGATGGCACTTGTGTCAGCACAAAGAGTCCAGTCACTTCACCTATTACGATTGGACAACATGGTTGTAACACCAGACCATGTCTCATTTACTATCCAAGGGCTGGTCAAAGAGCAGGCCAGGAACATCAAACCCAGTCATGGAATTCCGGGCTTACCCACCAGAACCATGGTTATGTGCCATGACACATTTACTGAACTATATTGACACTAGAATCCCTCAAAGGAGAGAAAATGCCTTATGGGTCAGCCACAAGAAACCTCATGGTCGGGTGACGAGCCAAACCATTTCAAGATGGCTCAAGCAGGTGCTGAAAGCCGCTGGTGTAAATACTAACGTGTATAAATCTCACTCCACCAGGGCAGCATCCACGTCGGCGACTAAGAGAATGGACGTGCCAATGGACCACATCCTGGCTACAGCAGGGTGGTCTGGGGAAAGAACGTTTCAAACATTTTATAATAAGCCGTTGGCAGAACCTGCATCATTTGCAGTAAAAATATTAGAATCTGCAAATATATAATTTAAGCCCGGGGGAGCAATTTGTTTTTTGTTATTGTTTAATAAACACCATTATTGTTTTTACAAACAGATTCATGGTTGATTACGATAACATACTTCCTCCCTCGAACAACTTCGGCAGTGAGTGAAGTATGAACTGTTACATGGTTTGAAATCACAGCTTTAAAATCTTCACGTAGTCACTCACGTGACTCCGAGGTAAAATAGTATGATTAAACGAGAACTTACCAGTTTGAAGTTTGATCTGTATTTTATGAGGAGCTACGATGAGGGATTACGTGCCCTCTGCTCCCACCCTCAATAATAGAGATCAACTGGTATTTAAGTTCTCCTTTTCTTTACTATGTTTATTTCAATTATTGTGTCTTTCTGTGATTCCACACCGCTGCTTTGAAGTATGTCGCGCATGCGTGCTGGACGGGTTCTTCACGTAATCCCTCATCGTAACTCCTCATAAAATACAGATCAAACTTCAAACTGGTAAGTTCTCGTTTAATCTTACTATTAATTAGAATCCTGACACCCAATTCAGCTGAACATGTGAAGAGCTCCAAATAATTATATGTAGGAAGGAACTGTTGATGCTGGTTTAGACACCGAAGATAGACACAAAATGCTGGAGTAACTCAGCGGGACAGGCAGCATCTCAGGCTGAAGAAGGGTCTTGACCCGAAACATCACCCATTCCTTCTATCTAGAGAGGCTGCCTGTCCCCGCTGAGTTACTCCAGTATTTTGTGTCTATCCTAAGAATTATATTGTATTTGAGAAACAATGAAGATAAATGTTGTCACTTTGGCAATGGTCGGTTGCTATGTGCATTTCCAAGTTTCAATGCCCTTCTTTATTAGTCAGAGAAAATCGTTGATTCAGGATGCATTTACCATTCGGTGGCAATTTTAATGATTGTAATATAAGGTAATGGAAATACTGACTTTCAAACTTCTGCCTGAATTATTGGTTGCATTTACCGATTGTAATTGAGTAACCTACTTTTATAAACTAAATAGTTTCTGGAAATAGCGAGCATTTGGTGCCCTCTTCTGAACTAAATGCAAAAAGACTACTTTGAAAATCGTGAGTTGTATTACCGGATTATAAATGTGAGCATCTTTGGAGTCTTTCTGATATCTAAATGTTAAACGAGTTTCCAAAAGCTTAATTTATGGATCCCTTCAAATGTATCAGCTTCTTCAGATAACAAAACATAAGAAAAATAAGAAATATCACATGAAATATATCCCGTGCTTTTTTTATGTATCCTGTCTTCACGCTGGTTGGAAATGAATCAGAGGCTAGGGGAATCTGAGCCAAATTCCCAAGTATCTTCTTAAGCAGAATAGACTAAAACAGGTCGTTCGGCCCAGTATCTATCTATCTAATGCCGTTTGTCAACATATGATCCATTATCACCATGCCTTGGTCATTAGAAAATAGAAAATCGGTGCAGGAGGAGGCCATTTGACCCTTCGATTCAAATGCTTTTTCAGATACTTTTTAAGTGGGACACTATCTGCCTTCAACTCGGTCTTAGGCAGTCTAGATGGTAACCACCCTATAGATGAAAAAAAAACCACTCCACCGCTGCACCACTGTGCTGCACAAAACATGCATGTCTTTGGAATGTGACAGAAACCAGGAGAACGTACAAACTCCATACAGACAACACCTGCAGTCAGGATTGAACCTTAGACTTAGACTTAGATCCTTTATTTGTCATTCAGACCTTTCGGTCTGAACAAAATGTCGTTGCCTGCAGCTATACATGTAATAATAATCAACAAAACACACAATAAACACAAATTAACATCCACCACAGTGAGTTCACCAGGCACCTCCTCACTGTGATGGAGGCAAAAATCTTAGGGTTACTGTCTCTTCTCCCTCTGCGCTGAGGTGATATCCCACCGGGCGATGGTAAGTCAGTCCCGCGGGTCACCGAGCTCCGCGAACACGCTGGTTCAAGCTCCGCGGCCCTGGGTGGTCGAAGCTGCCGCCCTCCAGTCCAGCGGACGCAGCTGTTGCCGCGGGAGCTCCGGAAAACAGGCACCAGCCTGTGACCTGCGAGTTCCCGACGATGTCGCCTACTGGCCCGCAGCCGAGCCCCGGATTCAGGTCGCCGCCGCCAGAACGCCGCCACCTGGTGGTATACCACCGTCACCCTTTACACTGAAACCTCTCGAGACAAAGACTATTAAGTGAGGCTGGTGATCAACATAATCATATGCAGCTTCCTGCACCAATTTATATTAGCATGCGTGACATTCTCATTCGGTAGACACAAAATGCTGGAGTAACTCAACGGGTGGAGGCCGGTTCTCTGGATACTTTCAAGAGAGAGCTAGATAGGGCTTTTAAAGATAGCGGAGTCAGGGGATATGGGGAAAAGGCAGGAACGGGGTACTGATTGGGGATGATCAGCCATGATCACATTGAATGACGGTGCTGGCTCGAAGGGCCGAATGGCTTATTGTCTATTGTCTATTGAAAAGACAGACACACTGTTGGCGAGGCTGCCATCGTGCGGCGCCCCCTGGTGGTATACCACTGTCACCCTTTACACTGAAGCCTCTCGAGACAAAGCCTCACACCTAGAGTCCACACAGCACTTCACCTCCACATGGTCACTTCCAACACCGTGTGGTATTGAATCAAATCATCAAAAGCCAGCATCTTATCTCTTTAACTAATGAGTGAGGCTGGTAAACAACATAATCATATGCAGCTTCCTGCACCAATTTATATTAGCAGGCGTGACATAATTAATCTTCTCATTCAGAGTCCTCGGGTTTCCTCCCACGTTCCAAAGACGTGTGGGTTTGTAGGCTAATTGGTTACTGTAAATCATCCCTAGTGTGTAGGCTAGCATGGGTATGTGGGTGATGATGGTCAGTATTGACTCAGTGGGCCAAAGGGCCTGTTTCAATGCTGCATCTTTAAACTAAGTGCTACCCAATTGAGTTTCTGGCCCATCAGTGACCCATCTTGGACAATTATTGTGAGTAAACCAAACCCTCGTGGAGCTTGACCGAGGTCCCAACTAAAATGATGAAAACAAAAGGCCCAATCCTGCAGTTATAATTTTCATCAGTTTCCACAGGCAGCTTGAGGGGGAAGATTTTTTTTTAGCCTAATACGTCCTGGAGCTTTTCCTATAAGAAAAGTTATCCAATTGAATGGATTTGCAGATGAACACAACATTAACTGAAATCTGACTTTTAGATGGCAATTACGTTTCTGATAATTATAATGACATTGCAATCTTTCTATAAAGATTTTCATATTCCCGATACCTGGCTATCATTTTACTATTATAATTATATTGCACCTTTATCCAGGCTCAATATTTGAGTTGGCAGTCTTAAATGCTGCGCTAAACTTTTATGTTGTTCCTCTACTGACCGAGGGGGTGATCTTATCAAGGGTCAGGAGAAGGATTAGGACCTGAAACATCACCCATACCTTTTCCCCAGAGATGCTCCAGCACTTTCTGTCTATCTTCAGGGTGATCTCATAGATCTGTATAAAATCATGTGAATAGATAGGGTGAATGCAGTGTCTTTTACACTAAGTAGGGGAATCAAAAATCAGAGGGGCATAGGTTTGAGGTGAGAAGGGCAAGAACTCGAGGGGCACCTTTTTCATTCAGAAGGTGGTGGGTATATGGAACAAGTTGCCAGAGGAGATAGTTGAGGCAGGTACGGTAACAGCATTTAAAAAACACTTGGATTGATACTTAGATAGGAAAGGTTTAGAAGGATAAATGTGGGTGAGTGGGACAAGCTTAGATGGGACACTTGGTTGCCACGGATCAGTTCGCTCAATGGACCTGTTTCTATACTGCATGACTCTATGACGTTGTGAAATTTCCAGAAGTAAATAGTTTGTACAGGAGAAAAATATGTTCCACTCTGTATAATCATATCATGCAAGTTATATCATTATTGTTGCAAAATTTGGAAGCGATCAACCTAGTGATAGGAGCAAGTTTTGAACGGAAAAGGAAATTTAGCTTATTAGGAGGTGTTCCAATTTTGCCGATGTAAGATTTTTTGTGGCTTTTATGCTGATTTCCATGAATTAAATAATTCAGATCAATCAAAGGTGGCATGATGGCACAAAGGTAGAGTTGCTGCCTTGCAGCGCTTGCAGCGCCAGAGACCCGGGTTCAATCCCAACTAAGGGTACTGTCTGTTGTCTGTATGAAGTTTGTACGATCTCCCCGTTACCATATGGGTCTTCTCCGAGATCTTCGGTTTCCTCCCACGTTCACCTGCACCCAAAGACGTTCAGGTTTGTAGGTTAATTGGCTTGGTATAAGTAAAAATTGTCCCGTGTGTGTGCAGGATAGTGTTAATGTGTGGGGATCGCTGGTTGGTGTGGATTCGGTGGGCCGAAGGGCCTGTTTCCGCCCTGTATCTCTGAACTAAACTAAACTCAACTTTCTGGTGATTATAAAATTGCCACAAATTACCCATAACAATATTCACATGTCACAGATCTCGACCTATATGATGTTGATTGCTGAAATTGAACCAGGATGGAATCTAAGTCTTTGGGACATGCAAAGCATAGCTTTGTTTAGTGAATCAGGCTATTTAATTTAGTTAGCAAACACACGATTGACAAAATGTTTTCATTTCCCTCTCAATCATCAAATGGAGTTGTGAGAAATAACATTTTCATGGTCTTTCTTTCTGTATATCTTTCAAGGGTTGCTTTGTGTGGATGGTGGGCAATAGAAGGGTTTTGTGAATCGCAAATTCGAAACTAGTTCTCGTTTATGAAATGGCAGAACATCTGCCTCACAACGCCAGAGACCCCCAGGTTCGATCCTGACCTCAAATGCTGCCTGTGTGGAGTTTGCAGATTCTCCCTTTGTTCCCCTCCCACATCCCAAAGAAATCCAGGTTTGTAGGTTAATTGACTTCTGTAAATTGCCCTAGTGTGGGGAGTGGACGAGAAAGTGCGATAACATAGAACTAATGTAAATGGATGATCAATGGTGGGTGTGGACTTGTTGGGACGAAGGGCCTGTTACCATGCTGTCTCTCGAAACTAAACTAAACTAAACTAAACTAAACTAAACTAAACCGTTAGTAGGCTGTCACAATCAGTTTCTCAAGAAGTATGGTTTAATAATAGAAAGTAATACTCCTTACTTTGTATAACATAGAAACATAGAAACATAGAAAGTAGGTGCGAGAGCAGACCACCAGGTCCATCGAGCCCGCACCGCCATTCGCTCATGGCTGAACACTAAACAGACACACTTACCCACAAACAGTAGACACCAGACACAGAACACAAGACACTACCCTCCCCTTTATACCGCTATCACCCCTCTCCACCCCAAGAACCTCGTGATCTCCTGGGGGAGGCAAAAAACCGGATAAAAACCCAGGTCCAATTCGGGAAAAAAAACCGGGAAATTCCTCTCCGACCCCAATCTAGGCGATCGACACTTGTCCAGGAGATCACTCAGGTCTTACTATACTAACCATACCTAGGTCCATATCCCTGCCCTCTCCCCGTAGCCCCTTATCCCCTTGGCAGCTAAAAAAACATCTATTTTAGTCTTAAATATATTTAAAGTTTCTGCTTCCACTGCTCCCTGGGGCAGTGAATTCCATAAATTAACCACCCTCTGGGTGAAGAAGTTCTTCCTCATCTCAGTTTTAAAAGAGCCCCCCCTTATTCTGCAACTATGTCCCCTAGTTCTAGTTTCCCCGATCATTGGGAACATCCTCGGTGCATCCACCCGATCAAGGCCCCTCACGATCTTATATGTTTTCAATGAGATCGCCTCTCATTCTTCTAAACTCCAAAGAGTAGTTTCAGCCTACTTAACCTTTCCTCATATGTCAATCCCCTCATTGCAGGAATTAATCTTGTAAACCTTCGCTGCACTGCCTCCAGGGCTAGTACATCCTTTCTTAAGTATGGACCCCAGAACTGTACACAGTATTCCAAATGTGGTCTCACTAATACTGTGTACAGCTGCAGCAAGACCTCCGTGTTTTTATACTCAATCCCCCTAGCAATAAAGGCCAAAACTCCATTGGCCTTCCTGATTGCTTGCTGCACCTGCATACTAACTTTCAGTGATTCATGTACTAATACCCCTAGATCCCTTTGCGTTGCATTACAACGCAGCTCCTCTTCATTTAGAAAATAACTTGCCCTATCGTTTTTTTTCCCAAAGTGAATGACTTCACATTTATTAGTATTAAATTTCATCTGCCAAGTTGTTGCCCACTCACCTAGCTTATCTATATCCTTTTGCAGACTCTTCCTATCCTCCTCATCCCCTACTTTTGCTCCCATTTTTGTATCGTCCGCAAATTTTGATATATTACACTTGGTTCCCTCCTCCAAATCATTTATATAAATTGTGAACAACTGGGGTCCCAGCACCGACCCTTGCGGAACCCCGCTAGTTACCGGTTGCCATCCCGAGTATGAACCATTTATCCCCACTCTCTGCTTCCTATTTGTTAGCCAATCCTCTACCCATGCTAATATATTACCCCCAATCCCATAATTTTTTATTTTTAGCAATAGTCTCTTATGTGGCACCTTGTCAAAAGCCTTTTGGAAGTCCAAGTATACCACATCCACCGGTTCCCCTTTATCCACCCGGGTTGTTACTTCCTCAAAGAATTCGAGCAGATTCGTTAAACAGGACTTCCCCTTCACAAAACCATGTTGGTTCTGTCCGATGAAGTCATGTTTATCCAAGTGCCCCGTTAGTGTTTCTTTAATAATTGTCTCTAACATTTTACCCACCACCGATGTTAGACTAACCGGTCTATAGTTACCCGCCTTCTGTTTACTTCCTTTTTTAAATATAGGTGTTACATTGGCCATTTTCCAATCCACTGGGACCGTTCCTGCCTCCAGGGAATTTTGGAAAATTATCACCAATGCATCCACAATCCCCACCGCTATCTCCCTCAAGACCCTTGGATGTAATCCATCAGGCCCAGGGGATTTATCCTCCTTCAGTCTCATCAATTTCCCTAATACCACCTCCTTGGTGATCTTAATAGTATTAAGCTCCTCCATTCCTACCGCCCCCTGTTTATCCAGCGTTGGAATATTTTTTGTGTCTTCTATGGTGAAGACTGATACAAAATACTCGTTTAATGCCTTTGCCATTTCCATGTTCCCCACCAACAACTCTCCAGTCTCACCCTCCAATGGACCAACGTTCACCTTAGCCACCCTTTTTCTTTTTATATAGCTATAAAAACTCTTACTATTAGTTTTTATGTTGTTCGCTAAATTCCTTTCATAGTCTATTTTCCCCTTCTTAATTAATCTCTTAGTTATTTTTTGCTGACCTTTAAATGCTTCCCAATCCTCTACCCTCCCACTATCTCTGGCTACCTTATATGCCCTTGCCTTCAGCCGAATACTATCCTTTATAGTTTTACTGAGCCATGGCTGACTGTTCTTACCCTTACCCCTTTTTTTCTTCATAGGAATAAATTTTTCTTGAAGGTTATACAGTATACCCTTAAACGTACACCACTGCTCATGTACCGTCTTATTCTTGAGTCTGCTATCCCAGTCAACTTTGATCAGCTCAGTCCTCATACCTTCATAATCCCCCTTATTTAGACTAAGCACCCTAGCCTGAGTTTCAACCTGCTCCCCTTCTATTTGAATATGGAATTCGACCATATTGTGGTCACTTGTTCCCAACGAGTCCCTAACTATGACATTTTTAATTAATCCTGCTTCATTACACAGGACCAGATCCAAGATTGCCTCCCCCCTTGTCGGTTCTGTGACATACTGTTCTAGGAACCCGTCTCTAATACTTTCTATAAAACTCTCTTCCTCTAGTCTACCCTGCCCAGTTTGGTTTGCCCAATTAATATGAAAATTGAAGTCCCCCATGATTACAGCAGTTCCCTTTTTTACATGCGTCAACTATTTGCAGATTTATGTTCTGACTAACAGCGTCACAGCTATTTGGAGGTCTATAAATTACACCCCACTAGTGTTTTTTTTTTCCCCTTATTATTCTCTATCTGTACCCAAGCTGTTTCACTATCCTGATCCTTCAACGCAATATCCTTCCTCTCTATTGCCGTTATTCCCTCCCTTATTAAAAGGGCCACCCCTCCTCCCTTTCTTTCCTGTCTATCTTTCCTAATTGTCGAGTACCCCTCTATATTTAACTCCCAGTCCTGATCCCCTTGCAGCCATGTCTCCGTAATGGCCACGATATCATAACTATATATACTTAATTGCACCGTTAATTCATTTATCTTATTACGAATACTCCGTGCATTTAGATAAAGCACTTTCAGATGATTTTTACTACCCTTCCTTTCCGTTTTTGCCCCTTTTACATCTAAAGCTTTATCTTCACACATGCTGTCTCCTGTCACATTTTGACTTTCCGCTTCCCCACTGATACCCTGCTCTATTTCCTCTACCCCTGCCGTTATTACCCCCCTTGATACCTCCCCCCCGCTACTTAGTTTAAAGACCTCTCTACTGCCCTAGTTATATGATTTGCCAGGACCCCAGTCCCAGCACCGTTCAGGTGAAGTCCGTCCTTACAGAACAGATCCCCCCTGTCCCAGTACTGGTGCCAGTGGCCCAAGAAACCAAACCCATTATTCCCACACCAGTCTTTGATATATAGATGCAGGTGAACAATTTATTTTTGCACCCATGTGATTTACCTGGCAAAATAGCCTGTTACTTCTTCAAACCCTGTGCACAAAACAGATTGCAAGCACCACAGGGTTGATTTACAAATGTAGATTAAATATGCTGAGGCGGTTAATCCTTGGAAAGAAGGCATCCGAGGGAGTGATTCTCAAAGTTAGGCAGTGCAGTGGTAGAGTTGCTGCCTTACAGTGCCAGAGACCTGGGTTTGATCCTGAGTACGGGTGCTGTATAGAATGTGCACGTTTTTCTCATGGGTTTCCAGGCAGACATGCCTGGATTTACTCCGGCTGCTCCAGTTTCCTCCCACATTCCAAAGATGTAGAGGTTTGTCGATTAATCTGCTTAGGTAAAATTGTAAATTGTCCCCAGTGTGTGCCGGATAATGTTAGTGTACGCTGATTGTTGGTCGGTGCAGACTCAGTGGATTGAAGGGCCTGTTTCCGTGCTGTATCTCTCAACTAAACTAAACTAACATTTGCAAGCTATCAAAAAGGTAAAGCAAATTATGTCAGTGTAAATCAACACAGCGTGAGAAGGCAGCCGGGTGCGCAGTGTGGGAAGAAAAACAAATGTTGTACATATATCAGTAATAACCCTGACATTAAAGATGACACAGACTCAATGGTTGATCATCTTCTTGAGTCCTCCAGCGTACTTCCTTGATTTATGCCTCACCATTACCTCAGGTCCTGCAATGATATTAAGCAGTCACAAATAAATCAACAATTGGAATGTATTTGACAAGGAAAATAATCAAGACGGAAAACCTTGAATGTTCTAGATCATGTTGACTGGTGGCATGGGATCACATTTTGCCTTTGTCAGCTAAAGAGATAAAGTAGATCCTCATTTTAGAGAGCATTCTCTTAAAATAACAGGGCAGGAATATGGATTCATGTATCTTTATTGTCTACTCAAGGGCTATTTTGCCATTGTAGTCTCCATGGTGCATTTACAAGAGGATCTCCAAGGCAACCCGGGTGGTCAGGTTTCTCCCTACCTTGGTAAAGGAAATGTGCTGCATTCAGTCACTACCCTGAGCATTAGGTCCCAAAGCATATTTAAGAGGTTGCATTCCATTTTGCTGCTTGTAGCTCCAATATGATATTAAAATTTCATCTGCATTCCTAATTGCTGATATATTAATGAAGTTCTGGCCCACAGATAGGAGTTGGTAGCCGGAGCTTAGTGAATCTCTGGAGAAGGGCGGCACAGTGACGCAGTGGTACAGTTACTGCCTCACAGCGCCAGAAATCCGGGTTCGATCCTCCCCATTCCCATATGGGTTTTTTGTATTGTATTGTATTGTATTCAATTTACTGTCATTATCTCAATTAGAGACAACAAAATGAATTTTCCTTACAGTCGAGTATCATAAAAAAAAAATAAAAAAAATAAATAAAACATATTAAACTTTAAAAAAAGCACAAACACAGAAGTCCACGACACACCATAACACAGTGGCACCAAGTTGAGGAAGGTACCATAGTCCAGCCAGCCTCCCCTCCGATCTTCCCAGATGTTCAGATTTGCTTTTTGCTTGCTGCTTTTGCTAGGTGCTCTGGTTTCTTCCCACATTCTAAAGACGTACAGGTTTGTAGATTGATTGGCATCTGTAAATTGTAAATTGTCCCTAGTGTGTAGGATAGTGCTAGTGTGTGGGGTGTTTGCTGGACAGCACGGACTCGATGGGCTGAAGGGTCTGTTTTCACATTGTATCTAAAGTCTAAACTGAACAGGAATAATGAAGTCATTGCTTAGGATTACACAGACCACTTAATACAATATGCAGCTTCCACTGTTTAGTTTAGCTTAGATTAATTTAGAGATGCAATATGAAAACAGGCCCTTCAGCCCACTGAGTCCACGCTGGCCATCGATCACCCGTTCCCACTAGTTCTATGTTATCACACATTTGCATCCATTCCCTACACACTAGGGCCAATTTACAGGGACCAATTAACCTACAAACCCACATGTCTTTGGGATGTGGGAAGAAATGGATCACTCGAGGAAACCCTCCCGGTCACAGGGTGAGCGTGCAAACTCCACACAAACAGCACCCACGGTCAAGATCGAACCTGGGTCTCTGACGCTGAGACAGCCTTACCAGCTGCACCACTGGGCTGCCCCACATGTTTTCATGCTGATCAAATATTGTGTCTGAAGAAGTAATTTGACCTATTGCTAATACATCACTATGCTTTAATCTAGAACTACCCATCCTGTGGGGAATCTTGCACCATAACCTGAAGCAGAGGAATAATTTTAATTCTCGAGATTTTGAGTTTAGTTTAGAGATACAGAGCGGAAATAGACCCATCGGCCCACCTGGTCCACGTCGACCAGCAATCCCCGCACTAACATAATCCTATACCCACTAGGGACAATTTTTACATTTACCAAGCCAATTAACCTGCTAACCTGTGTGTCTTTGGAGTGTGGGAGTAAACCGAAGATCTCGGAGAAAACCCAAGCAGATCACGGGGAGAACGTACAAACACCATACAGAGAGCACCCGTAGTCAGGATCGATCCCGGGTCTCCGGTGCTGCATTCACTGTAATGCAGCAATTCTACTGCTGCGCCACTGTGACCAACAGAGATCTTACAGGAGATTCACATCAACCCAGTGGAAGAAAGAAGAAAAGGGGACGAGGAAGCTGCTGCAAAGAAACAAACAAGGGGATGAGTGTAGAGCAGCCTCAAGCTTAGAATGACCCAGTGCATAGGAGGCTAGTCATTATATCAGCAGTAAAATTATTCCCTCAGGTGTTCTCTCTCTACCCATTCCCTCTCACTTCCTCTTATCATTACCTGGCTTTGGGAAGGAAGTTAATGAACTAGATACAGTGCAGAAGCGGGCCCTTCGGCCCACTGAGTCCGCACTGACCAGCGATCTCCACACACTAACAATATCCTACACACAATAGGTACAATTTACACATACACTAAGCCAATTGACCCACAAACCTGTACATCTCTGGAGTGTGGGAGGATGTACAAACTCCGTACAGACAGCACCCATAGTCGGGATCGAACCCGGGTCTCCAGCGCTGCAAGCAGCAACTCTACCGCTGCGCCACCTTGACCGCCTGGAAGAGGGGGCAGAAGGATGTTGCCTGGACTGGAGGTTTGAGCTACAAGGAGTGTGTGGATAGTCTGGGACTGAGGGGTACAGATAAGATAGAGAGTCACAGTCATTTTCCAAAGGTAGGTCAGTCTAAAACTGCAGGGCATAGATTTAATAAAATAGATAGTCACAATTATTTTTGAAGGATAGAGGAGTCTAAAACTAGAGGGCATATATTTAAAGTGAGAGGAGAAAGATTTAAAGGGAATTTAAGGATCAATATTTTCACTCAGAGGAATGAGCTACCAGAGGAGGTAGTAGATGCAGATATAATTACATTCAAAAGACATTTGGTCAGGTACATGGATAGGAAAGATTCAGAGGTATATGGGCCAAATGAGATAAACTTAGGTAGATATCTCTGCTGGAATGGTCAGGTTGGGCCAAATGGCCTGTTGGTGTGCTGTATAACTGATTCCATGGATCTATGGTTTTTCCGAGGATTATATGTCTCTGCATCTGTAATCTACATTCAGGACTCAACTCAGATGGTGGTGAAGCATATGTGGGGGTGAAAGATGGATCATATCCTTGGAGATCAACAGAGATAAAACTCAAAGTGTTATTGTGCTAGGGGCAAGATCACCACATTGACAATACGTGCGATGAGACCACATGGAGATAATGAATGATCCTGAGAGAAGAAAGAAGCAGTTGTGGGTACATACCTCTTGTTGACTTGTCGCCTACTCTGCATGTGGCCACAGTATATCTACATCCCTCCCGAGTACCACAGCATGATCAACCCAAGGGGGTAGATTTTATTTAGTTCAGCGTGGAAACATGACCTTCAACCCACCTGAATGTCTTTAGAATGTTGGAAGAAACACGAGCACCTGCAGAAAACCCACGCAGCCACAGGTAATCGGCATCCTGGATTTCCGCCTGTCCATGTCCTCTGGTGCTGTAAAGCAGCAACTTCATCGCTGCGCCACTGTCCCAATGTTATAGACAGTTCATGTCATGTTTGGACGGCATGGTGGTGCAGTGGTAGACCCAGGTTCGATCCTGATTATGGGTGCTTGTCTGTACGGAATTTGTGCATTCTCCCCGTGACCTTCATGGGTTTTCTCAGATCTTTGGTTTTCTCCAACACTCCAAAGATGTACAGGTTTGTAAGCTAATTGGCTTGGTATAAATGTAAAATTGTCCTTAGTGTGTAAGGTAGAGTTTGTGTACGGGGATCGCAGGTCTGGTCGCTGGGCCAAAGGGCCTGTTTCTGTGCTGTATCTCTAAACTAAACTAAAAAATGCTGCCTGACCCATTGAGTTCCCCCAGCACTTTGTCTTATGCTAATAGGTAAATTGGGCACAGTGATTTATTCCTAATATTAATTAACCGGTAGAAATAATCTATGATAAGTTAATGGGTATGTCGTGTCTAGATGGGGCATCTTTTTGGTGAATAATGTGACTTTATCTTACAAGAATTAATTTAAAACAGTTTTGGTTATTCAATGCTCTCTGCAAACAAGTTCTTTTTTAATTAGTAGGCTGCATTTTGATTTATTAATAATTAACAAATTTTGAATGTCCTTGCCACTGGTGAATGATTCAGGCAAGTTTACTTTCATACCCAAAATAGATAATGTTGATAGACAAGAATGACTGAAAATCATAATAAAC
Organism: Leucoraja erinaceus; assembly: GCF_028641065.1. Lineage (NCBI taxonomy): Eukaryota > Metazoa > Chordata > Chondrichthyes > Rajiformes > Rajidae > Leucoraja > Leucoraja erinaceus. The sequence continues at coordinate 11,917,768 of NC_073400.1, forward strand.
GAGAAGGAATGGCAGGATTTGCTCAGCCCACACAAAATTTAATTTGGGATATTAAATAGGGCCCAAAAATAGTTTTGGCTTAGGAGCCTGAAGTATTCAATATTAACAAATACCGTTGTGGGAACAAATGAGGAAACGTGTATGGAAATAAAATAATTATTGAGACAATAATCAATGTTGTGGTCTAAATCAACGTAAAGAGAGAGAATAATAGCCTGGTGATCCTTTACATCTAAGTAGGAAATCTAATGATCTAGAAATTATTTACTACTTGGAAAGACACATTAGTTAAATGTCCCTCATCATGTGAACAATTGCTTTAGATTGACCAAAATATATAAAATCCCCATATATAAATCTCCCCATGACCACGTGGCTTTTTCTCTGGATGCTCTGGTTTCCCCTCACACTCCAAAGACGTGCAGGTTTGTAGGTTAATCAACGTTGGTAAAATTGTAAATTGTCCCTAATTTGTAGGATGGTGCTAGTGTATGGGGGGATCGTTGGACTTGGTGGGCCGAACAGTCTGTTTCTGCGCTACATCTCTCAACTAAACTCAAATCTAAACCCTGCAAAAATGCAAGGAATTCTTTAGATACTGTTCAAAACTACTATTGTTATTATTGCACTATTATTGGTTGTTTGTTTGTTATGTGCACGTATGTGTGTGTGTGTGTGTGTATATATACACACACTGAACTTTTATTTTCCTCATTTATTATCTTGGTACAGTGTACTATGTTTACATATTCTCTTGTGCTGCTGCAAGTAAGAATTTCATTGTTCTATCTGGGACATATGCCAATAAAACACTCTTGATTCTCCTGAATGTTGGATCTCACTCTCAACAAATAGAGGTGTAAACCCTATGCAATTGAAACTGCCTTCACCAGTTTGCGAGCGAGCAAGTTTGTTCTATGTGCGCATACATTTTTTGTATATCATGTTGGAATGATGTGGCTAACTAAAGTAACACACTGCAGAGCTAATATTTTTTTACACACAGAACCTGCTGCTTTGAAAGATAATAACTCCACAAGCTCTTTTACAGCCCAGTGAGATTGTACAGGGAATGTACAGCTACGGTACCACAAGAGAAGTCTGCTGATGATGACGGAACTCTCACTGGTGTTATGATAAATCACATCATTTGCTGAGTCCCATGTCTGTAGATGAGGTGAAATTGTAAAGTATTACTACAGGATATTGAGTTAAGAAACAGGAACAGATTGATTAGTTTATACAATCCACAGAAATGAAGGTTGTCTTTTTCAATCCAAAATGAAGTAGATCTAGTTTGAACATATATACAGTCTCTGTCTAGATTGGATTTCATTATGTACACTTGGCGTACTTTAAAGGTGGTAAATATGTTAACACGTTAAAGGCTATCAGGATGGCCCGGTGGCGCAGTGGTAGAGTTGCTGCCTTTCAGGGGTTTAGACCCAGGTTCGATCCTGACGACGGGTGTTTTCTGTGTGGTGTTTGTAAGTTCTCCCCATGACCGCTGGGGTTTTCTCCGAGAGCTTCAGTTTCCTCCCACATTCCACAGGTTTGTAGATTAATTGGCTTGGTAAAATTGTAGAAATTGTCCCTAGTGTGTCCAGGATAGTGGAAGGCTGCAGGGATCGCTGGTCAGCGCAGACTCGATGGACCGAAGCACCTGCTTCCGCGCTGTATCTCTAAACAAAAGTAAGCTGAACTAAATCAAGGTGACCACTATGTATTTTAAGTGTCAAACAATAAAACTAGCTTACGATAGCTTGGAATTCACATTTCACTGCGTTGTCCCCAAAAACTGCGATTATGATCTTCAGCACGGTGGCAGAGCAGTAGATTTGCTGCTTTACCATGCTAGAGACCCAGGTTCCATCCTGCCTATGGGTGCCGTCTGTGTGGATGTTGTCAATAAATTCAAATCCAGTGATGACGATTCTTGCCTCTCCAAACCATTCCTTGAATATTTCACATGTTCCAGTACTACCCTTGTTTGCCTTTAGTCATTCCGCTTCTCCTGTTTACCATCATGTCACCTCATTTTCCACTTGGGTAACTTGCAACCTAAAGGCATGAACGTTGAACTCTCCAATTTTAGGGAAAATCCCTCCCTTTTTTTTGTCTTCTTCCTTCCCCCCCCCCCCCCTCCCCAACCCACCCACCCCTTCCCTCCAACCCGTTCCTGACCGGTCCTCCCACAAGGTGCGTCCTTGTCGGCTTCGGAAGCCGACAATCCCCTGCTAGGAAGCGGCCGTTCCAGGTGGCCCAGCCGCTGTGAGGACTCTCCCGACGCCGGGGCAAGACCACCCGGCTAGAACGGCCAGGAACATCGGGCCTCCGTTGAGGCAACAGCGGTGGCCTTAATAGGCCTGACTTTTGGGAGAACTGGGGTTGGGGACTGGACTTTTGTGCCTTCCCCCTCAGTGGTAACCACTGTAGGGGGATAATTTTTCTGTGTGTAAGGTACTTTGTTAGTCTGTGTCCAAGATGGCTGTCGGAAGAGAGAGTGGACGCTGGCGCGCTTTAGCTGCCGCTGCTCTCTCTTCACATTGTGTTTTTTTTTTTTTTTTTTTTGATTTTGTGTCTTTGGAGCGATTTCTATCTTTAATTTGTGTATTGATGATGTCCTTATTATTTATTTTTCTCCGACTATATGTTTTTTTTCTCTTCTGTTTAATCTTTGTAAGGTGACCTTGAGATTTGAAAGGCGCCCGAAAATAAAATTTATTATTATTATTATTACTATTGTGCCCTGTTCTCCCCTGCTCATTCCCAAACTCAACCTCTTCTTAAAGGGATGCGCCACTGAGCCAAACCAAATGGACCTGGAAGGCTACCACATTCAAAGACCAGAGGACCACCATGAATGAAGACCTGGCAGGCCGCCCACGGCTATGTGTGGCAACAGGCCTGGTTCACCGCCGCAAAGAAGGACCCGGTGGGTCGCTGCCTGCAGAGGAAGCTCGGAAGCCGCTGAGCTCGGCCCCGGAGACTGGAGAGTTAAGGGGGAGGGAGCAGCTGGAGGCTATGGACGCGAGGAGTGGGCTTGAGGTATCGCCTCCAGCGCATTCTAGGTCGGCTGCAGGAGGTGCCCCAGGACACAGAGATGGTCGGCGAGGAGAGGGAAGTCGGTTTGCAGGCCGAGCCGGTCGAGGGTGACAGAGGAGGGCCTGCAACAGCCTGGGGCTTACCTGAGTTTACTTGGACCGGCGGCGCTCCACTACATCCAGCATATGAATTAGACTTTGGACTTTTTCTTTTGTAAATGGCGTTAAAATATGGCGACCTATTCAAGAATTTCACTGCGCAGTGCAGACGTGACAATAAAGTACAATTGAACCTTTGAACCATTGAGTTGGTGTTTGTACTGTTCACGGTGGTTCTCAGGAAGAAACAGTTGCTGAATTTGGAGATCTATCCATGTCTTCTAATTTGATGTATATACTGTATCTATCAGGGCAGCACAATGGTGCAGCGATAGAGTTGCTGCCTTAACTCGCCAGTGACCCAGGTTCGATCCTGACTATGGTTGCTGTTCACGTGGGTTTTCTCCGGGTGCTCCGGATTCCTCCCATACTCCAAAGAAGTACATGTTTGTAGGTTAAATTGGCTAATGTAAACAAAATTTGCAAATTGACCCTAGCGTAAAAGATGGTGATCGCTGGTCGGCACGGACTCGATGGCCTGAAGGGCCTGCTTCCTCGCTGTATCTTTAAAAACTAAAGGTCCAGTGCTCCAGGGAAAACATTGCATCCAAGCTCGTCCCATAACTAAGTCTTCCAATCCACGCAACCTCCTAGTGACTATCCACTACGTTTTCTCCAGTGCAATTACATTCTCCTTACAGTGTGGTGACCAGAATTGCACACCACACTCCAAGTGCAGTCTAACCATCACTTTGTAAAGTTCAAGAGCTAAGAGTGTTTTATTGTCATATGTCCCAGATAGAACAATGTCATTCTTACTTGCAGCAGCACAACAGAATATGTAAACATATGTTCTGGAAACAATATAATAATCAAAATAAAATTGATCAGTGTGTAGATATACACATACTCACACATCTACACACACACATCTACACACACACACACACACACACACACACACACACACACACACACACACACACACACACACACACACATACACACACGCAAAGGTACACATAAAAAACGAACAACAATATTTGTGCAATAATAGTCTATGTAGTTCAGAGCTTAATGGAGGTTGTAACGTTTAATAGCCTGATGGCTGCAGGGAAGAAGCCATTCCTAAACCTTCTTCCCGATGGCAGGGGTGAAATGAGTGTGTGGCCAGGATGGCATGGGTCGCTGATGATGTTGGCCCAAAAGCATCCCAAAATTTTATATCCTGGCTGTGACTTATGAAGCCAAACATACCATGTAACCTCTTCACCAACCTTTGTTTGGCCTTGGACATAGAGAAGAGAGAAGGTAATTAAGCAGTTGTTGGAATCTGCCCTCTATTGCATCCACTAAATATTATACCGTGCACATGTTAAGCTCATAAAATTCAACATCAGTGACTACCATCAAAGTAAGTTTCAGAAAAGATGTTCAGTGATCTTACCCTATTATGTGTTACAAATATTTTTTATTTGACATTCGGAATAGAGCAATCAGTTTTTAGTTTTAGTTTAGTTTAGAGATTCAGTGCAGAAACAGGCCCTTCAGCCCACGGAGTCACCAACCAGTGATTTTACTTCGGAGTCACGGAAGTGACTACGTGAAGAAGGGCCGTCCGTCTGCGTGCGCGTCATTTACGTCTGACCGCAACGCGCGCGACGGACTGGCAGAGGCATTGTGTCCTCCCAGTCCGTTAGGATGGCAGGTAAGGGAAGTTGAACTACTTACCTGCGTTCTTTCGGGCTTGAAGCTTTTTGTAGTTTCAGGGCCCAGATGTCGAGGAGACGGTCCGCGGGGAAGTCGGCAGCCGAAGACCGCAGCATTCCCAGTAGCGGGCGACGGTCTTGTTTCCCGACATTTAGCGCCGGCAGCTGAACCGGCAGGAGACTTGTTGCAGGAGGAGGAGCTCCGTTGGTGGTCCCGGCGGGACGTAAATCCACCCGCGTCAAACAAACCCGTTGACTCAGATGAGTCCGGGGGGGAAAAGGGATAGCCTCCCTCAACGGAGAGCGTCTGAGGACGACTCTCCCACATAGAGCAACCTTTGGAGAAGTTGCTCCAACAATGACCTGCTCCAAAGGAGGGAGCTGTGTCAGCCCGGGGCCTACAGCAGGCAGTGCCGGGAGCCTCGCACATGGGGCAGTCCAATGTCTTCCCCATTGGAGAGGGAAGTACATATGGAAGAAACCACTCTGAATCAGAGTACAAAAGCAGGGGGAGGGGAACACTCCCATGGACAAGCAGAAGAAAGGAAGTAAGTAAGTAACTTTTACTTATATAGCACTGTTTAAGTTAACTCCCATTGACACCAAGTGCTTTACATAAAATAAATAAAAGCACAAAAGAAAAGAAATACTTCTGCAATCATCAAGGTTCCACTGGGTGCTTCCCTGGATAGAGATCTAGCAAATGTCTCCTGCTCTGAGGAGAGGAGCATTCACGGTCAGTTTCAGTCTGACCCAAAGCAAGAATCTCATTTAGGCCCGCTGGAGGGGCCATGTCAGCGCAGGTATCCTCAGGGGCCTGCGGCAGCACCTGCTTTCAGGGCTGCCTACAAATCTCACTCTCAGTGGAGGGGACTGTGAGTGATCAGTAGGCAACTGATCTCGAATTAAAGTATGAACATACTGAAGCACATGCATATGGCCTCAAGAGACAGCAGTTGGCAGAATATCCGCACAAATGCCGGCAAGGGAACAGCGCTATCAGGGTGACCTTGGAGAAACCAGCCGCTGAATCCTCTCTTCAGGTAAGACCAGAAGAAGGAAGCAAAAGCTGTCGGACCAATCAAGGTACCAACGACAAGCAAAACTTCATCAGTAGGCGACAACACACCCCACACCTCCATAGGGGGTAAGCAGTTCACTGAAGCCAGTGGTAGCTTGAATGCTAGGCACGGAAATATGATCAGAGTCGTCTTTCAAGGCAGACTCAGAATTATGGCCAGAATTGTCCTACAAGGCAGGCTCAGTATGATGAGGCTTTCAGACCAAGACCCAAGCAGAGGTCAGGGGAAACATGGAATCCACACTCCCTACCAGTCCTACTCCCAATCAAGGAGAAAAAAGGAACCCGCATCAGGGGCCTTTGGGCTTACCACAAGACCACCGGTAGCCATGGAGGTAGGTGGGTCTGGGTTTACTGAAACAAGGGATTGTGGACCAGTTACATGTTGGTAATTTTACTCTTGTGTTTTTGTTCAAGATGACAATAACATGAATTTCAGATCTGGGTTTAAAAAACAGATAACAACATGTGATTATTTTTTACTGCACAACATACATAGGTTCCAAGCAGACTTGGAACTCGGACCGGAGTTGTCTTCAAGGCAGGCCCAGTATTTTGGGCAGGATTGCCTTCCAGGACAGGTGACAGATGGAGGATGTCACTTCATCCAGATTTAACTCATTTGTGCAGTACAGGCTTTCAGAAACAGCTATTTTTGTTACGGTCTAACTACTGTTTTATAGAAGCTTCCAATAAAATGGTCACATGGCATGCATCGACCTCAAAGATGCATACTATTCGGTGTCTATTCACTAAGAACAGGAGATATTTGAAATTTAACTGGATGGCATGGCTCTGCCAAATGGGATGACACTATTATCTAACGCTTTCATCTACTATTTATTTATAGTTAGTTATATCTTTGATAAAAATAAGCTGTTAGCTGTAAGGGTTAACCAGAAACAGGCTCCTGGAATTATGCCAGGTGCCTGAGTCTTCTCCCTTCTTCACACGAACTACGTATCCCTTATCATTTCAATGTTATCTACTTTAATTCTAAAATTAGTCATCTCTATATATGAACTAGTCTGTCTTATAAGCAGATTATTACATTTTACCCATTATATAGTTCAGGTTAGTTTCCATTTATATTTCTATATTAGTATTTGGTAGTTATTAGTAATTCTCTATATTTTGTAAAAGTGTTTAAAAATCTTGATTCGCCATTCGACCTTGGGGTGTTTTCCACATTCGGCTCTGGTGTTCATCTTTGGTTAGCTCATCAGTCTTTCCTTCATTCTGAACAAAGGATGTCCTTGAGTTAAATTCCAGAGCGTCCAAAGGAGATAAGATGTCTAGACAAACGCACGTGGAAATTAGGTTCCATTTTAAGCTTTTAAGAGTGTTGTTTCTTCCCTTGTCTTCGGGTGTTCTCTGTGAGATAATAAAAGGCAAGAAAATGTCCATAACCTCCCGCTGGTGTGGTTAATCTTCTGTTTCTGCCTTTGCGACAATCTCTTCGGCATATTTATAAGATGCATCCGAGTTAGTGAAGGTTTTCTCTTTTCCCTTGTAAGTAATGCGCATTCTGGCCGGATAAAAAATGCCACATCTAACATCTTTGACTCCATAGAGAATCTGTCTTGTCTGTTCAAACTTTCTTCTCTTTTGAACGATCTCAAAGGGATAATCCCGCAGGAGTTTGATAGTGTCTTGTCCAAAGGTCATCTTCACTCCATATTTGATTTTTTTCATCAGGTCCTCAAGTGCTGAAATGTCCCGAAGTTTAACTATGATCTGTCGTGGGTGGGCTGGATCTGCTTGTGCTCTTGCCTTAAATCTCGGTACTCGATGTGCCACTTCAATTTCCGGTTCCACAGGTAGATTGAGTACTTGTTTGATTAGGTTGGCAGTGAACCCACGAGCGTTGTCCCCTTCTGCCCCTTCTGTTACTCCCAGTATTCGTAGTTTTTGGCGTCGTGAGCGAGCTTCAAGTTCAAGGCATTTATCTGAAACTTTCGCCAGTTGACTCTTGAGGCTGTCCACTTCTAGCTTCATTCCCTGCATATCTTCAGCCATTTGTTCAACCGCTGTTTCCATGTCTTTTATTTCGGTTCCATGTGAAGAAACAATTACGTTCACAGCCTCAAACTTCTTCTCAGTTTCTACTTCGCCTTTCTTAATTCTCAGCACTAGCTCTTCATGCACATCCTCAATTCGTTTTTGTATAATGCCAATGCAGTCAATAATATTTTGATTACCAGCATTAATGCTTGCCATATTTTCCATTGATTTAACATTCATATTTTCCATACTTTCCAACATTTTTGAGTTTCCAGCCTCAATATCCTTTCTCAGATCTCTTACCGAGCTCTTTATGTCCTCCATTTCATTTTTCTCCTTAGTAGCCATCTCAGTCTTGGATCTTGTAGCCATTCCAGAATCCACTTCAGAGGTCTGTTCTTCAGTTTTCTGTATTTTCAGCAGTTTTGTGATGTTTCTCTGAGGGCTCTGAGCTGGAGACGTTTTTTTCATTTAAACTGCTTTTCCCTCCGTTTTAAATTGCAGCGCTTACTGATGACGTCATCAGCGCGACGTCCCGGGGCTCCGGTGAGTTTTTGAATCGGTCCCGACTTCCAAATACAATTTTAAAGCGAAAGATCGCGTTTCCACAGGAGCGGAGCTAAAAGTTGCGACTGCTAGCGTAGCATGGCGCAACTGGAAGTGAGCTCCTAGACTATTGACTAAACTACGGAAACCAATTCTGGAACTACAAAGGTCTCAAAACCACATAGTAATGGCATATTTGGGGGACATTTTCATGTTTCGAGTCACCAAGAATTGGCAGAAACACCAGTCAAAGCAAACCAAAACCCTGTTTGAAAGAATTGGTTACCTCATCCATCCAGTTAAATCAAAATTGACACCTACAAGGGTAATTGATTACCTAGAATTTACTATCAAAAACAATAAATATGTTGGTGACTTTGCCTAAGGGCAAACAACTATATTAATTAAGCCTGCTATGACCTGATAGTCAAATACTAGCCATCTATCAGGCAAACAGCGAGTGTAATTGGCAAATAGTAGCTGCATTCCCAGCAGTACGTCACGGGCCTTTGCATTACCAGAATTTACAGCCAGCAAAGGAACGAACACTCAGATTACATGCAGGCCGAATTGGCAAACTATGGATTGCCAGCAGAGGCCACTGTTGAATAACTATGGTGGATAACGAATGGGAGACAGCTCAAGGGAAATTTTGCTCGAAAGCCATCGGGGGGTCTTCAGACCTATGCAAGCGGCTAAGGATTGGGAGCCACCAACACAGTCTAGAGCTGTGGGGGCAGATGGAATGAGCAGGAGTCTGTAATTCCCCAACACATGGAATCAATTACCCAGAATTGTTGGGGGCACAATATGGACTCAAGGTTCTCTGTAGCGATATGCAACCGGTGCTTGTTCAAAATCAGATTGATAACACCACTGCAGTGGCATATATCCATTAACAAGGTTGGTGTAAAATCTGTATCTTACGACAGATTGTCGAAACTTATTTGGCAATGGTGTATCGAGAGAAATATTTGGGTAATCTACGAGGTAGATATAAAACGGTGACAGATATGAATGTTTAAAACGGATGTTGACAGACAGTATTTAACTGGGCATCATGTTGATCCGTTTAATAAGACAAACATCAGTTACCAATTGATGTGAACTGGATCAGGACAAAGTATTTAATTCGGGAAAATGTATGCTTTCCGCCAATTTGTCTACAAACCGATTTGACAAAAATCACAAGACTAAGCCTGGGATTGATGTCTTATTTGCAAGACTAGACTAAACCTCTATCAGATTGAGAGGGGATCTTATAGAAACTTACAAAATTGTGGGGTTGGACAGGCCTGTGAGGACCCGATGTTGGGGATCCAGGACAAGGGGTCACAGCTTAAGGATAAAGGGGAATTACTTTAAAACCGAGATGAGAAGAACTTTGTTCACGCAGAGAGTGGTGAATCTCGGAACTCTCTGCCACAGAGGGTAGTTGAGGCCAGTTCATTGGCTATTTAAGAGGGAGTTAGATGTGCCAATTGTGGCTCACAAAGAAGGCCTATGAGTTGATGATCAGCCATGATCATATTGAATGGCAGTGTGCAGGCTCGAAGGGCCGAAGGCCTACTCCTGCACCTAATTTCATGTTTCTATGCATATTGGTAGTGCCAGATTGGCCTACTCAAGTCTGGTCCCCAAAAATTTTGGGAATTATAGTCCAGCCAGTTATGACTGTACCCAAGAGCAGGGACCTCCTAGTGAACCCAGTTACAGGGAGCAATCATCCACTACATGAACGTATTAACTTGTTGGTCTGCAGATTCTGAGGAGGCCATTTCAAGGCATAGGAGTGTCCGAACATATAAAGACAGTTCGGATAACGGATGTCTTGGAGTTTCTATCAACTCTGTACTATAACCATAAACAAAGTTATAGTGCAATCTATAGTGCCAGAGGCGCACTCTCCTCCTATCTGATGCCGGAAGCCTGGCACGGTTCGATAGGAACGCACCCCTTTACAACAAAATTCATGAAGGGAATTTACAATTTAAGACCTCCAAGGCCAAGGTACACGGACACATGGGATGTGAGCGTGGTACTAACCCTATTTTGACAGTGGGGACCGCCTATAACTAACCCTGAAGGTGGTATGCTGACAAAGAGTCCAGACACTGCAAAAGCTACGGTTGGACTACATGACCACCAATATTTCGTTCAGACTTCGGTCTGAATGACAAATAAAAGGCTATTCTATTCTATATTCTATACGAACAACATAACATTCCTAATCAGGAACCTGATAAAACAGAGCAGGCCAGGAATGCCAGGGATGGAGATCCAGTTCTTGGCATATCCAGAGGACCAACGGTTGTGTGGGTGGTAACATACTAACACCACTATCAGAGAGTTACGGAGAAACTCGGAGGCTCAGAACAAACGGTCCTCATCGGCCATAAAAAACCACACCAAAAGGTGTCAACTCAAACTATCTCTAGATGGTCAAAAGAGGTAATGGCGGTAGCAGGAGTAAACATTTATATGGTTAAACCTCACTCCACCAGAGCTGCATCTACATCGGCAGCAAGAGCTATGGACGTGCCCCTTGACGACATCCTGCAGGATGGATGAATGAAATAAAGGTCTACCGGTTTTATAACAAACCCATAACCGGGCTGGGGGTGTTTGCATGTACCATTTTAAGTTCTGTCCCCTAGTTTCCCCCCAAGGTTGGGAGGGGTAACTTTTTAAAAAACTTTTCTTTCATTTAAAGCATCAGTGTCTTTACTTAACTACGTAATGTCTGAATGCTTTAATGATTACACACATCCATGGTCAATCCATTCAGTGTGTGACGCCTGGATTTGTAACCGGCGTAAAATCACAGAGCTTTGAAATCTTCACGTAGTCACCCACGTGACTCCGAAGTAAAATAGTAAGATTAAACAAGAACTTACCAGTTTGAAATTTGATCTTGATTTTATGAGGAGTTACGATGAGCAATTACGTGCCCACCTCTCCCACCCTCATACTATCAAGGTCATATGGAAGTTCTAGTTTCTTCACAATCTTACTATTCTCAGGTCTTTGAAGATTGACGCGCGCACGCAGACGGACGGCCCTTCTTCACGTAATCGCTCATCGTAACTCCTCATAAAATCAAGATCAAACTTCAAACTGGTAAGTTCTCGTTTAATCTTACTATCCCTGCACACTAACACTATCCTACACATTAGGGACAATTTACAGTTTTCACCGAAGCCAATTAATCTGCAAACATGTACATCTTTAGAGTGTGGGAGGAAACCGGGGCACCATGTAGTCACGGGGAGAACGTACAAACTCCGTACAGCCAGGACCCACAATTAGGATCAAACCCAGCACTATAAAGGGCCTGTCCCACCAGCATGCGACTGCATGCGGCTAGCACAACCTAACGTGGTCGCTTGAGCCAGACGGCCTCGCGGGGCCGGTCCCACTTCTATCGCCGGAGGCGTATGGAGTTGTGCGGGGCTGGTCCCGACATTGCGCGGGTCTCCGAAAAACTGACACTGTCCAAAAATTCCGCGCGACAACGGCATGTCGGCCCGCAGCCGCATTGAGGTCGTACGCAGCGCCTCGATAGGCGTACACAGCGTCTTGACGTCGTACGCAGCGTCTCGATGACGTACGCAGCGTCTTGACGGCGTATGCCTAGCGCGTGCCGTTGCGTGATGACGTTAGCGCCCGACGCCGTGCGACGTCCAAATTCAGCCGGCCTGCCTCCTGCCTTGCTGATTGGTGAGTATGATGTCGGAACCAGCCCCGCACAACTCCAGATGGCTCCGCAGTTGGAAGTGGGACCGGCCCCACGAGGCCATACGCCTCAAGGCACCACGTTTGGTCGCGCTAGACGCATGCAATCGCATTTTGGTGGGACAGGCCCTTAAGGCAGCAATTCTGCCGCCATGCCACTGTTCCGCCTATAATTTATTCTGCACTTGCCTGGGTAGTTCCTCTGGAAATGAAGAGACTGTTGGGAATGATTGAACAGCAGATTAGCCCACAAAATGTATCTCATCGATATTTTATTGTTTTATTTCACATTTTCAATCAACACAGAATTTTACTTTGGTATAAAACTATTTACAACTCATAAAATTTCGAGTCCCTGAAGTAAAAAAAATCCAAGGGAATTTAACAGGGTCACTAACCACTTATCAAACAGCAAGCACACAATGTTGTGAGTGCATTTGCTATCTTGCCCTACACTATCTAATTCAGCAAGCAAAGACAATTGTACTAATTGCAGTCACAAAACAAACAGATCATGGCAAATGATCACTTGATTTTGGCTGAGTTGCCTTTTCCAACACAGATGCAGTATAATGTGGATAAATGTGAGGTTATCCATTTTGGTGGCAAAAACGGGAAAGCAGACTATTATCTAAATGGTGGCCGATTGGGAAAGGGGGAGATGCAGCGAGACCTGGGTGTCATGGTACACCAGTCATTGAAGGTAGGCGTGCAGGTGCAGCAGGCAGTAAAGAAAGCGAATGGTATGTTAGCTTTCATTGCAAAAGGATTTGAGTATAGGAGCAGGGAGGTTCTACTTCAGTTGTACAGGGTCTTGGTGAGACCACACCTGGAGTATTGCGTACAGTTTTGGTCTCCAAATCTGAGGAAGGACATTATTGCCATAGAGGGAGTGCAGAGAAGGTTCACCAGACTGATTCCTGGGATGTCAGGACTGTCTTATGAAGAAAGACTGGATAGACTTGGTTTATACTCTCTAGAATTTAGGAGATTGAGAGGGGATCTTATAGAAACTTACAAAATTCTTAAGGGGTTGGACAGGCTAGATGCAGGAAGATTGTTCCCGATGTTGGGGAAGTCCAGGACAAGGGGTCACAGCTTAAGGATAAGGGGGAAATCCTTTAAAACCGAGATGAGAAGAACTTTTTTCACACAGAGAGTGGTGAATCTCTGGAACTCTGCCACAGAGGGTAGTTGAGGCCAGTTCATTGGCTATATTTAAGAGGGAGTTAGATGTGGCCCTTGTGGCTAAGGGGATCAGGGGGTAGGGAGAGAAGGCAGGTACGGGATACTGAGTTGGATGATCAGCCATGATCATATTGAATGGCGGTGCAGGCTCGAAGGGCCGAATGGCCTACTCCTGCACCTAATTTCTATGTTTCTATGTTTCATGTGAAATGAAATTCTGTGATGTTTAATTTGAGTGACTGACCAGAACAGATTCCCAATTCTGGTGTCATGGATAATACATACAGGGAGAGAGCACGGCATATAATTGTATCTAACTTACTTTGATACAGCACAATGCTTTGTGGGTTTTTTTTTGTGATTTGTGCCTGATGACAATGCAATGGCTGTTTCTAATTTATAACGTCGCTTCAAAGGCTATAAAGAGAAATTTAATTCAACAAGCAGAACATAAAGTCCTTCTGTCATGAAACAATAAATGATTTGTTTATGTGCCGGGCCACATGAATGATAAAACTTTACACTTTGCTTATAATTTCATTTTGAAAGTACAGGTCCACCACTGATTTTCCAGCAACTGGTGGTCTGGCACCTCCTTTAATCTGAACAAAATTACGAGAGCGCACTTGAAATCCCGGAAAATGTGGTGCCTAGGCCAAGTGATGCGGTCGATCTGGACTTCTGTTCCGATCGGTGGGTCGAACTTGCCCACTGCGCCCAGGGCTCTGGAACTCCGGCCAGGCCGGAGCTGGCAGATCCGTTCCCAAAGCCGACGTCCGAGGTCGACTTTGCCGGCCAGTATTTCGGCCAACTCGGCGGCGTAGGCGGACCGTTCCAGTAACGTTCTTCTCCTCTCAGAGGTCGTGACCTCTGTTGGTCTCGCAAAATGGATAATCCGGAAAGGCTCTGGAACCACGGGTTGCTGGAAAATCAGTGGTGGACCTGGACTTTGTATTGGTTGCTTTCTTCCTTCCAATTTATATCTTCTAATTTGTATAGTAGAAGGAAAAACAAATAATGTAAATGAAGGAACTGCAGATGCTGGTTTACACCGAAAAAGCTAGGGTAAGTCAGTGGGACAGGCAGCATCTCTAGAGAGAAGGAATGGTGATATTAGGGGTCAAGGCCCTTTGTCAGAAAAAATAATGTTGCAGGAGCAGCGCAAAACAATGACTACTGACACAGTATTGCCACCCGATGAAGATTTAAACTATACATCATCAATATTTAATTAGAAAAATCTCATTGTGCATTAATATACAAAAGGCTCTTGCTAACCTATCGGCTGGGCTGATCATTTTTATAGCACTGAAGTAACATTAAGCTTCCCATTTATGTGTATTTATTTGACTTTCAGGTTCATAAATCTTTTATTCTTTCCTTGAGCAGCAGTCGTTAAATTATTACTTGCACGACAGCTCTGGAGTATTTGCAACAGAATCAGGAGTTCAGAGTCTCAGATGAAGGATGCTAAATATGAAAGTAACAAGCCACCTCCCTCTACTGCCCAGCCGCACTCACAACACTGCTCTGGTGATGCCAACATAGTCATTATGAACATTGAATTCTCCAATTTTAGGTAATGCAATATCTCCCCAGCCCCTCTCTTTTTCCAATGCTGCCCCACCCCAATGCACACTCATTTTCCCCACTATCTACCCCTCTTCCCAGTCTCCCTGTCCCCTTGCACACATACCCTTCCCACTGGCTTTACATTTCAATCCTCTTCTCTCCTCATCTGACACCCTTTTGCATCATTTTGTCTAACCTTTGTTACTTACCTCACCTCTATGACATCAGTCCCAACCCCCCCCCCCCCCCCCCCCCCCCCACCCCCCCCTCCATTTCACCTGTATCCATCTATCACTTGTAGAAACAAGCAGTTGCAGATTCTGGTTTATACTGAAGGTAGTCACAAAGTGCAAGAGTAACAACCTCGAAAAGATCATCCACTCATTTATCTCCTCCCGCCTTGATTCACTGGCATCAGCCAATCTTCCCTGTCCTGCCTGCAACTGGTCCAAAATGCCGCAGCGAGACTCCTGACGGGCACCCGAAAAAGGGACCACATCACCCCGATTCTGGCCTCTCTCCACTGGCTCCCTGTGCGGTTCCGAATAAATTTCAAGCTCCTTCTTTATGTATACAAAGCCCTTTACGGGCTTGCCCCCACTTACATCAAAAATCTGCTTACCCACCACACTACCTCCAGGTTCCTCAGATCGGCCGACTTGGGGTTACTGACCATCCCGCGGTCTAGGCATAAGCTCAGGGGCGACCGCGCTTTTGCAGTTGCAGCTCCTAGATTATGGAACAGCATCCCTCTTCCCATCAGAACTGCCCCCTCCATCGTCTCTTTTAAGTCTAGACTTAAAACTTATTTTTACTCTAAAGCCTTTCTTGAGGTCCTCTGAGGGAGCACTGTATGTATGTATTTATGTATGTATTGTTGTTCCATGTACCACTGTTTGTAGAACGTTCGTACCTGCACCCATGTAAAGCACTTTGGTCAATGAGAGTTGTTTTGTAAATGTGCTACAGAAATAACATTGATTTGACTTGACTTGATAAAGCCTGATCAAAGATAGTCCAAGGGTCTCCAATGAGGTACACAGTGGTTCGGGACTGCACTCTAGTGGTTGGTAGGATGATTCAGTTGCCTGATAACAGCTGGGAAGAAACTGTCCCTAAATCCGGAGGTGTGCGTTTTCACATTTCGATACCTTTTCCCCATTTTGGTTACTTTCATAGCTTTACCATAGGTTTAAAACTCCATACAAAACAGGGTGAATTTCTGTATTACTGATTCCTCCTGTAAAGTTCCGCCCCATGGAGCCGGGAAATCTAAACTGACACCAGATCAACAACGCTCATGACAGCAATGGCTCTGGGACGTGTGGAGGTAACATTTAGGATTTAACTTAGTATGGGCAAACAAATGTGTAAGGCCATCTTCATCTTACGTTCATTTTATATTGTGTTTCTTTGCTTCTTTTGAAAGTCTGTCGGCAATATTAAGCAGGCATGTTTCTTGACATATCTTTCATTTCCTCGTCTTTTGATCTTTTCATTCCTGACGTGATCAGGTTTTTGAAAGAAACCATAATGGACAATTCACAGATAATAGAACCAGCGAACATCCACCTGCTATCAGGAAAATGCAGTGGCGCTAATAATCTCAGCATGCCCTCAAAGGCACATTGGAAAATGGATCAACTCACCATCTAGGGCTTGCACTGGAAATGCACAGTTACCATAGTTGATGAAGATGAATTAAAGGACTAATAAAAGTCGTATCATCATCAACAACATGGAAGTACGTGAGCTGTCAAATATGTGGAATGTGTTAGCAACAGAGGGAGATTGGCAAAATGTCAACACAATATTATAGCATCAAACATAGGCTCTTACAGGCTCTTCAACCCAGCAGAATTGTGCCAACCATCAAGCTCCCTTTTACACTAATTGTATTCTAAGCCCAACTCCATTAATAAAGCTAAGTTGCCCATTGTCATATCAAAGAACATCCAGACATAGAAACAACGACAAACATAAGGATATTCCAAAGCATAATACTCGGTGTGTTGGTGTATGCCGTAAAGAATCAGAAGCTTATGATGAATAGCTCACAACCACGATGTATTTCTGATTCTGAGTTTTCTGAGAAGAATCTCAAACCAGGGGTTTCCATCAGAAATGTTTTGCTCAAATGATGAATAGGAAAATATTGTAGGGTCTTGGGCAAAGGAGAAAAATGCTACTGGACACAATGGCCCCAAACTGCCCTATGCTGGTCATCAAACTACATGCCCAAGTGGGTCATCCCAACAAGCCATGATGTTGATGAATGTAGATACAAGGAGCTGCAAATGCTGCTTTACAAAAAAAGCCACAGAGTGCTGGAGTAACTCAATGGGTCAGACAGCATCTCTGGAGAAAAGGAATAGGTGATGTTTCGGGTCGAGACCCTTCTTCAGACTGATGTTTCATGTTCCAGGTCAGAATTTTTTTAAGGAAAATGAACGTGTGTGGTCCTGCATGGCAGACCTTCATCAGGCTAACCACACTCAGTAGACAGATTGATGTTTGCCATCTGGTCATGAGGCCATAGAATAACTAAACCACCTGCTGTGTAATTGTGCCAAAGTTTACTGAGCTCACAAACAGAAGAGCAGGCAATAACAGTCGCAATTAAAGTTTAGGTTTAGGTACCACTACTGAGGTACAGTGAAAAGCTTCATTTTGCATGCTAACCAAACAGATCAGATGTGCCATACATGAATACAATTAAGTCAAATTCAAGTACAATAGATAGAGCAAAGGGAATGATACAAAGTGCAGAATAGAGTTCTCAGCATTGTAGTGCACCAGTTTCATAGATTTTAGATTTTAGACTTTGTTTAGACAGTGTGAAAACAGGCCCTTCATCCCACTGAGTCCGCACCGACCAACAATTACCTCGTACATCAGCACTCTCCTACACACTAGGGACAATTTACAATCATCCTACAAATCTGTGCTTCCTTCCTTGGAGTGTGGCAGGAAACCGGAGCACCCAGAGAAAACCCATGCGGTCACAGGGAGAACGTACAAACTCCATACAGCACCCGTAGTCAGGATTGAACTCTGCGGCTGTGACTCTACTGCTACACCAGCTTGCCGCCCTCAACATTACTAGACATTATCATTCATATTTTACCATTCATGAATATTCATTTATATAGAAATGAAAGGTGATTTACAAATCATTATGCTGCAGAGTTTCTATTTTGGTTTTTTTGTATACTTTTATTTATCTAATTTTGGTGTGCTTGACCAACCATGCTACGGTATTCAGGCAGTTGTTGCTATAAGCAGCAGAGAACACAAAGTGCTGGAGGAACTCAGCGGGCCAGGCAGCATCTCTGGAGGATATAGTTAGGTGACATTTTGGATCAGGACCCTTCTTCAGACGGGTGTGCTATAGAATGTATAGGAAGGAACTGCAGATGCTGGTTTAAACCAAAGATAGACACAAAAAGCTGGAGTAACACAGCGGGTCAGAGAGCATCTCTGGAGAAAAGGGATAGATGACATTTCTGTGGAAGGGTCTCGACCTGAAACGTCACCTATTCCTTTTCTCCGGAGTTGCTGTCTGACCTGCTGAGTTGCTGCAGCTTTTTGTGTCTATCTGGAGTGTGCTATAAGCAGCTGTGGGCACCGCAGTGAAGCATTGCCTGAGCTGTATTCTTCTCACAGGCAGTTCATCTGTGCAATGTCACACGGATCGTGTTTTTTATTATCTGATCGAGCAGATCCAGGAGGCAACGTGAACTGAATTCCGAATTTGTTACTCTGATATCATGATTAAAAAGGCTTGAGATCACTAAAGTGATCAGTTTCCGATTTCAACTGCACTTGCTCTCCTCCCAATGTGTATCCCGTGGGCCAGTAAAATGGATGCTGCAAATTATGTGTACACAGTGAACAGTTCACCACTGGGACTCTAATGACAGCAAGAGGTCCCGCTCTCAGGATGCTTCTCACTCTCTTTAGAAAGAAACCCTTCAATATATTGCAGCGGCACCTAGTGGTGAGATGGAGAGGGCAGAACCCTCTTCATTGGTCGGTGATGTCATGTGACCGCGGGGTGTTGGTTTTCGCAGGCTTTTGGGGTGAGCCCTGATCGCCGTTAATGGCGGCCCCATTCGCACCTACGGGACTCGGACTATTTCATTTGTCCTCGATTCTCATCGTTATTCGTGGCCCTTCACCATCGCGGACGTCTTCCAGCCGTTGCTCGGGGACGATTTTTTGTGGGGTTTTTCCCGCATGGTGGACGTTGGGGCCAGCTCCTCGTTCCACTGACCCCCCCACCCCCGCCTGTGGCCTCGCAGCCCCGTGGTTTCTCCCGATCCGCAGCTCGGGTCTGTGTCGGATGTGGGTGGGGCCCATGCCCCGAACATGGTGGAGATCCTGACCCCGCGATTCCATTCGGCTGCTCCAAAGCATGGGATGGTGCATCACATCCTCACCGCTGGCCCTCCACTGCATGCTAGGGTGCACCTCCTCCCACCCGACAAGTTACGTTTGGCATGAGAGTAGTTCCAACGGATGGAGGACAGGGGGATCGTATGCCGTTCCGACAGCCCTTGGGCTTCCCCACTTCATATGGTTCCTAAGTCATCCGGGGGTGGTGGCCATGTTGGGATTATCGGCGCCTGAATACCGTCATGACTGCCGATCGCTACCCGGTCCCGCATATTCTGGATTTCACGGCTCATTTGGATGGTGCTACCATATTTTTGAAGATCGCTCTGGTGCGTGGCTACCATCAGATTCCCGTCCACCCCGATGGTTGAATTGAATTGAATTGAATTTCCTTTATTGTCATTCAGACCTTTCAGTCTGAACGAAATTTCGTGCCTGCAGTCATACATACAATAGATAACAAAACAGACAGTAAACACAAATTAACATCCACCACAGTGAGTCCACCAAGCACATCCTCACTGTGATGGAGGCAAAAATCTTAGGGCTGCAGTCTCTTCCCTCCTCTTCTCCCTCTGCACTGTGGCGATACCCCACCGGGCGATGGTAAGTCAGTCCCGCAGCTCACCGAGATCCGCGAACGGGCTGGTTCAAACACCGCGGCCCGGGGTGGTCAAAGCTGCCGCCCTCCAGTCCAGCGGACGCAGCTGTTGACGACGTCGTCCACTGGCCCGCGGCCAAACCCCGGACTCAGGCCGCCGCCTCAGCCACCGGAGCACCGTTGCAGCCCCGAGCCGGGTCACCCCCATGGGAGCGCCGTCCCACCCTCGGGCTGGGCCGCCCCGATGGGAGCACCGTTTCCCTCGGGCTGGGCCTCCCCGAGCTGGGCCGCCCCAACGGGAGCGTCTCAGCCCCATGCCAGGCCGCCCTCACGGGAGCATCACAGCCCCTCACGGGAGCGCCGTTCCAACCCCGAGCCGGACCGCCCTCACGGGAGCGAGCCCAGGGTAAGTCCTGACAGGCTGCCTCCGGAGCCTCGAGGTCGCCAGCTCCGCCATTAGGCCTCAGCGCAGACAGAGGCAGAGAAGGGGGATACGACAAAAAAGTCGCATTCCCCTGAAGGGAGAGACAGCAAGTCCTGTTACAATCCCCCCACCCACACATAAACACAACCAAAAAAAACAAAGACTTAGGTAGACAAAACGAAAGAAACAACACAAAAAATCGAACCCTGTGGAACCCCATATACAAACGGACTGCAGGTGAGCCGCAGCCATGCCCAAGACTGCTATCACCACTCCGTTTGCGATGTTTGTGGCTGCGGATGCCTTTTGGACTTAAAAACGCAGCGCAGGCTTTTCAACGCCTGATGGACATGGTTGCTCGCGGTTTAAACTTTGTTTTCGTTTATCTCATTGACATTCTGGTCGCTAGCCGTTCTCATCGTGAACACTGTGGGCACCGCCGCATGCTGTTCACGCGTTGGTCATTAACGCCGCCAAGTGCCAGTCTCACTACAATATTCTAATTCCTTTGCTGCAAACCACAAGAACACCGGATCATTTTGCTTCATGATTGATTACACCATTCTCCAAAGCTCACTTGATTCATTTTGCAGCTTCAAGATGGCCTGATAAATTTCAGCTCCGCATTTGGAAGGGAACATCAAGAGATATCCCAATAATCAAGAGCAGATGTTGAAAATGTCTTACAACACTGCGATAAAAATATGCACCGCTTTTTTAAAATTCTTATTGCTGGACAAAGGGCAGGTTACTATCATAGGGCTTTATCTCCTGGATTTGACTGTTTTATCTTCAGGCTTGTTGAAACACCTTGAAGTTCTCTTGTATAAAGTCATGAGAGGAATACATTGGGTAGACACATAGAGTTTCTTGCCAAGAGTAGGGAAATCAAGAACCAGAGGATGTAGGTTTAAGGAGAGAGGGGAAAGATTTTATTGGAACCTGAGAGATAATGTTTTTACATAAAGATGGTGGAATGAGCTACCAGAGCTGGTAGTTGAAACTATCACAATGTTTAAGAAATGTTAAGACAGGTACATGGATAGGACAGGTTTAGAGGGATATGGGCCAAATGCAGGCAGGTGGAACTAGTGTAGGAGGGACATGTTGGACGATGTTGGCAAGTTGGGCCAAGCGACCTGTTTCTAAACTGTAAGACTCTGTGAATCATTTAGACTGGTACATGGATAGGACAGGTTTAGAGGGGTATGGGCCAAATGCAGGCAGGTGGGACTAGTGTAGTAGTAGATAGGACATGTTGGGCGGTGCGGGCAAGTTAGGCCGTGGGATATGTTTCCATACTGTAAGACTCTATCACTATGACTCGTCCAGACATAAATTACACTACATACCTGTACCTACAATTTGCTTATGATTTCAACAGCATTACTGAACAAAGTCTCCTTTTCAGCCTATAGTCTGCTATTGGTGATATTTGGCATACAGGGAATAAACCTAAAGTTTACATGTCCTAAGTGAGGTAACGCTTCGAAAAGACAAAGCCTTCTGCCATCAGTGAGCTGCCCGCTGAAACACTGGAGACAACAAAAAACAATGAATAGATACAAAGTGCAAGAGTAACGCTGTGGGTCAGGCAGCATCTCTATGAAAAAGTTGCCAGCCTTTTCTCGCCTCCAGTTTATTCACCCCTGCCCTTTCCCCATATCTACTTTGAGTCCAAAGAAGAAGGGTTCCAACCTGAAACATCACCTATTATTTTTATCCAGTGATACTGTTTGACCCGTTGAGTTACTCCAGCCTTTAGTACATATCTTCAGTATAAACCAGCGTCTGCAGATCCTTCCAACACAGAAAAGATGGTACGCAATCTTTGGTAGGCAATCGATGTGTATGCAAAATACTAAGTGCTGGAGTAGTAGAGCTAATAGAAATTGATGTTTCAATACCTGTAATAAGTCAGCACTCTTGTTTTTAGCAGTGGGATTGTAGTAGTGACAGGTAGGGTAGGTACATCATTGGGGTCATCAGGTGGGCAACCTCCTTCTTTGATGTTTCATTGATAAGCCCACAACATCTCCAGGGGGCTCAACGGTGATACCTGTCGTCCCAGTTACACCCCCCTCAATTTCATACCCTCCTGTCTTCATCTTGCAGCCCAATTGTTGTCTCTCCTTTTGATCCAAATCCAATTGCTGCTTTTTTCTGCAGAATTTGGTAATGATTTAATTGCTTGTTGGAGGGAGTGACCCCTCACCCCATTTTCTTTAATAGCCTGGTCATAGATGTAGCAACAAATCCCCTGCATCCCACTTCAACAGGGAAAATCTTGGTCTTCCAGCCATTCTGGGAAGCTTCAGTTGCCAGTTCAGAGTATGTGGTCTTTTTCCTCTCATAAGCTTCTTCAACACCATCTTTGAACTCAGTTGTTCAGAAGAGTTCCTACAGAATTGTGTTTTGCTCAAGATTCCAGTATCTGCAGTCACTTGTGTCTCCAAACTATCATTAGTTAGTAGTTTGGCTCCCCCCTGTGTACAAGTTCAAAATTGCACCAATTCTACAGGTCAGGAAGCACTGGCTTTTAAATACAACATGGATAGATTTAGGTTTATAATGTCAATTGTTCCGAAGAAATATGAGATGCTGTTCCTCCAATTTGTATTTAGCTGACAGTCCTACGCACAATATATTTCTCAGCTTTGTCACGCACCAGTTCCATTGACAAAGTCCAATGTCCGCAATGGAGTAGAGGACATTGGACTTTGTCTCTACCCCATTGCTGACATTGTAATTAATACATAGGCTTATGGAAGTACTGTAAAGAAGCATGATAACAGAGGGGGAGAAGCTGTTTCTGAGTCTGATGGTGCGCACTTTCAAACTTCTGTATTTTCTGCCTGACAGGAGCAGGGAGAAGAAATAATAAGAGGGTGGGACAAGTCTTATTTTAGGCGGGCTGATTTTCCCAGCCAATGTGTAGTGTAGATGGAGTCAATAGTGGGAAGACTGGTGTGTGGACTGGTCCGTGTGACGGACTAAGCTATATCCACAACCTTTTGCGATTTCTTGCAGCCTTGGGCAGAGCTGTTCCCAAACCAGACTGTGATGCAACACAACAATATGCTTTCCTTCGTGCATCTGGAGAAGATGATAAGTAATGATAAAATGAACTAACAAAATGACCTTCCACTGGGAAGTGTGATAATTATAATATATGGGATTTTGAGGAAATCAAAACAGGAGTCGGGCATTGAGTTTGTTTTGTACGTTCCACCGTTCAAGATATTTTACCTCAGCATTTCTTCCCTGTGTTAAAGCCATATCCCTTGGTTCCCTTTATAACTAAAAAAAAATGATCTCTGTCATGAATATGCTCATTGATTGAGCCTCCACAGCTCCATTGGATCGTGAATTCCAAAGATTCACAATCCTTTGGATGAAGAAATTCCTTGTCATCTCTGCCAGAAACCAGGGTTCGATCCTGACTATGGGTGCTTGTCTGTAAGGAGTTTTACATTCTCCCCATGACCTTCGTGGGTTTCCTCCGAAATCTTCAGTTTCCTCCCACACCCCAAAGACATACAGGTTTGTAGGTTGTTTAAGAAGTAACTGCAGATGCTGGAAAATCGAAGGTACACAAAAAAGCTGGAGAAACTCAGAGGGTGCAGCAGCATCTGGAGCGAAGGAAAAAGGCAACATTTTGGGCCGAAACCCTTCTTCAGACTGATCCGGGGTGGGGGGGGCGGGGAGAAGAAGGGAAAAAGGACGAGGAGCCCGAAGGCTGGGGGATGGGAGGAGACAGCTGGAGGGCTGTGGAAGGGGAGGAGACAGCAAGGCCTAACAAAATTGGGAGAATGCAATGTTCATGCTCCCAGGATGCAGACTCCCCAAGCGGAATATGAGGAATTGGGCGATCGTTTCGCCGAACACCTCCGCTCGGTCCGCAAGAACCTACCTGACCTCCCGGTGGCTCAGCACTTCAACTCCCCCTCCCACTCCGTATCCGACCTCTCCGTCCTGGGTCTCCTCCACGGCCGGAGCGAGCAACACCGGAAATTGGAGGAACAGCATCTCATATTCCGTTTGGGGAGTCTGCATCCTGGGGGCATGAACATTGAATTCTCCCAATTTTGTTAGTCCTTGCTGTCTCCTCCACTTCCTCAGCCCTCCTGCTGTCTCCTCCCATCCCCCAGCCTTTGGGCTCCTCCTTTTTCCTTACTTCTCACTGCCCCCACTCCCCCACTCTAATCAGTCTGAAGAAGGGTTTTGGTCCGAAACGTTGCCTTTTTCCTTCGCTCCATAGATGCTGCTGCACCCGCTGAGTTTCTCCAGTTTTTTTGTGTACCTCAGGTTTGTAGGTTAATTGGCTTGGCATAAAAACATGTAAATTGTCCCTAGTGTGTTAATGTGTGGGGATCAGTGGTCGGTGTGGACTTGTTTGGCCGAATGGCCTTTTTCCATGCTAAACTAATCTAAAACTAAACTATACCTTACAAGACAATTTCTTATTCTTGGAATTAATGTAGAGAACCTTTTCTGCATTCCCTTCATTGCAGGTATATGTTTCATTCAGCATTGAGACCAGACGACTTTAGTTTAATTTAGCTTTGAGATACAGCAATACATATCTCGCAGTTAATTCCTCTTAAAGTCCAACATCTTACTAATTCCTCGTTGAACGTGCATGTGAACTTTCAGTCATCTGCTTTCAAAGAAACCCACACCCTCTGAATACCTTCCCTTTTCAATTTTTCACATGTAAAAAGAAACACAATATTCTATTTTTTCATCTGATGATCTCAGATTTGTCCATGTTATATTCTATCTGCTATTCACTTGTTCATTCATTTGTTGTGTATTTATTTGTCTGATTTGTCTCAGCACCAACCCCTCAGCCCACACAGTTCTGCCACCCAGCTTTTTATCAACACAAAACTGTTCTGCAATCCCACGACTTCAAATAGATGGCTGATTTAAACAAATGTATTTACAGTATATTTATATAAAGCAAATAATGAAACAAATTAATTTAAGGAGAACACATCTTGGCAAGTAAATAAAGCAAGTTTTCCCCCATGAGAGAATGTGGAAACAAGGAACTGCAAGTGCTGATTTACAAAAAAAAGACACAAAGGACTGGAGTAATTCATTGGATCTGAAGAAAGGTCACAACCTGAAATGCCACCGTTCCATGTTCTCCAGGGATGCTGCCTGATCTTTCGAGTTACTCCAGCACTTTATGTCTTTCTTTTCCCCAAATGAGAGCTTTGGTATGACAATAAAATGGTATTTATTTAATTTACATTTAATAGTATATTGGTATAGCTTATTACTTTGGCAACAGTTACAGCATTCACAGATGGCAACATGAAATTTGTCTATTTTTTAAAATATATAATGTGTTAGTGCAATTTATTTTCCAAATAAAATATTTTGGCATAAATTTATACCAATTCTGGATAATGGACACAAAGTGTTGGAGTAACTCAGCGGGTCAGGCAGCATCTCTCGAGATAAAGGATGGGTAATGTTTTGGGTTGGGTCAGTCAGAAGAAGGGTTCTGACCCGAAGCGTCACCCATCCTTTTTCTATGGAGATGCCGTCTGACCCACTGAGATACTCCATCACTGTGTCTATCTACAGAATGTGATTTACAGAATAGTAGATTAAAAATCACCCCCTAAAGCCGCGACCGCCGACAACGGGACGGATCTCACGTAGGGGACAAGGCAAGGTAGGTTGTTAAATTTTACATTAAAAAGTGCTTCTTAAGATCCCTTTATACAAAATTTTATGTTGCGAGTAGCTGACTTGGGGGCCCATTCAAACCCGCAGTGTTTTTCATGCCATATGGGCTTCAAATCCACCGCAATGGCAACGTTCCAACCATCGCGTTCCAGAAAAACCCACTGGCAAGCTGATTTAAATGGCCATTAATTTACAGCAATTACACACTAAATTCCTTCCATTTGGCCTATAAATTAATGTCAAATGAGATTTAAAAATCGTTTTATTGTGAATTCTCCCTTTAAGATTTAATAGGATCCTGAGAGGCAAATTTTTCCACAGGGGGAGGTGGGTTTGGAACGAACTGCCAGAGAAGATAGTTGAGACAGGCACTGTAACAGTATTTGAGAGACATTTGGACAGGCACACGTATAGGAGAGGTTTACAAAGATATGGGCCAAACGAGCGCAGGTGGGACTAGTGCAGACGGCCATCTTGGTCGGTTGGGCAAATTGGGCCGAAAGCCCTGTTTCTGTGCTCTATGACCCTATGACTCGATTAAGAAATAATGTAACATGGCATCATGTTTGGCCCAAACATTGTGTGCCGAAGAACCTTCTCCTGTGCTGTACTGATCCATGTTCTATGTAAGAGTAACAGTCTGTGAATAGTTATGGCCATGAAGGTGACTATTGCCATCGCTTTCCCTCTCGTTTATCCTCGAGCTGATTGTAAAACCAACATATGCCGCACTTCTGAGTTTCCTCATGATACAAGAGCTCAACTACAGTTTGGTTTCTTCAAGGCATTTGCTTATGCTGCCCTCAAATATGACCTTAAACAGTTACCCACCTTGTTAGAGACTTTAGGAATCTGATAGTGCTCTGTAGGTGATATTGAGGAACATTTATATTCATGTCATGAAACATTATTCAACGTGACATTCTTTCCTCAGCAGCAATCAATAATTTTCATGATAAACTATGTTCTAGTGAGTTTCAATGACCACAGGAGGAAATCCAAACTAGTTTTCTTCGAGCTTTGAGACTAATTGTTATCTCTCTTCTTCTGCAACGCAGATCAGAGACCTCAGCATAAATTAGAGCTGCAGCAATATTATGTTACACGAAAAATAGACCCAAGGTGAAGATTAAAAGCTTAGAAATAACGATAATGAAAGGGATTATAACGTTGGCAATGTCATAAATGTCGAGGAACAACCGGAGGGCTTTGAGACCACCCTGGTGGGGGATGGAGGTGTAGAGTGACTGGACGTCCATGGTGAAGATGAGAGGATGGGGGCCTAGAGAATGGAATGTGCGGAGACGACGGAGAGTGTCTGAGTGTCTTGAACATAGGTAGGGAGGGATTTAACCAAGGGGGATAGGATGGAGTCAAGGTATGTGGAAATGAGTTCGGCAGGGCATGAACAGACAGAGACAATGGGTTTACCGGGACAGTCAAGTTTGTGGATTTTGGTGAGAAGGTAAAATTGTTATGCTGACTATGACACAATCCATATAGACACAAAATGCTGGAGTAACTCAGCGGGGCAGGCCACATCTCTGGAGAGACCTTTCTCTCGACCTGAAACATCACCCATTCCATCTCTCCAGAGATGCTGCCTGTCCTGCTGACTTACTCCAGCATTTTGTTGCTCTCTTCAGTTTAAACCAGCATCTGCAGTTCCTTCCTATGACACAATCCATCTTGGTCCAGCTGTGGACTTAATTGTTTGACATATAATTTCTTATGCTATTGATTTTTACTCAATGTTGGCAATGTTTAAAATGTAGAAGATAGAATATATAGCAAGACAGCAAAGGCATAGGCTCTTTGGCCAACCATGTCTACATGGTTGTCTATCTGATGTCTGTCTAAACTACTCCCATCTGCCTGCACATGGCCCATGTCCCTCTATGTGTAGGAACATGCAAGTTTACACCAAAGATAGACACAAAATGCTGAAGTAACTCAGCAAGACAGGCAGCATCTCTGGAGAGAAGGAATGGGTGACGTTTCTTCAGTGTTTGAAGAAGGGCCTCAACCTGAATTGTCACCCATTCCTTCTGTCCAGAGATGTTGCCTGTCCCGCTGAATTACACCAGCATTTTGTGTCTCTCTATTCTTCGCCTGTTTATATATCTGCCCAAAAGCCTCAAATGCTGCTATCGTATCTGATTCTTTCACCAACCTATCGGTGCATCACGGACCCCTACCAATTCCTCTGTAAAGAAAACTTCCCTCGCACATTTATTCTGAAAATAGTTTCTTAGCTTACAGGCTCTTACAACACGTCTGGCCACAACGGTGGTCTGCACTCAACTTCCGCGCGAAAAACAGCAGCCCCTCCCGAGTCACGTGACCGTGGCTACTATTCTTCAGATTCTATTTTTCCGTTCACATCAATGTCACGTTAAATAGTGTGATTACTGACAGGGGGATTTAGCAACCATTTGGATCCAAAGAAACGCAAGGAACGAGTTTTGATTTATCTAAGAAAAATATGTTAGCTGCTAAACGCTGGTGTGAAGAGGATTAAAGAGTTGCAAATTGTGAAGCCAGAGGAAGGAATGTTAATGGAGGCAGACAGGAGGGGAGAAATTGGTGCGGCCAGTGGACACAAAATGCTAGAGAAATTCAACAGGTGAGGCAGCATTCTATGGAGAGAAGGAATTGGTGACGTTTCAGGTCGATACCCTTCTTTAGACTGATGTCAGGGGAGGGGGGAGGACAAAGAAAGAATGGAGGAGGCCCAGGAGAGAAAGGTCAGATTAGGAATGGGGGGGGGAGTTGGTGCTGGGCCACCGGGAGATCAGGTTGGCTTAGACTGACTTAGTGGAGGTGCTCAGCGAACTGATCACCGAGCCTGCGATAGGTAGCGCCAATTTAGAGAAGTTGGCACCTGGAACAGTGGATGCAGTGATGAGGTTGGAGGAGGTGCAAGTGAACTTCTGCCTCACCGAAAATGTGTCTAGAATTTAACTTTCATGACCCATGTCTCGGAACTACATTAAATTTTGTACAGATTTAGATAAAATATAACTGAGAAGAAAGTCATAACTCGTCAGTGCTAAAAGTTGCACATTAACTAATTAAACTAATTAGAAAATAAGATAAAAAAGTAAGTGCCATCTAGTGTCCAATGCGTGCCATCTAGTGTCTAGTCTCCATGGGGAGCCTAATTCTGGCTGCAGTCTATTTAAACCATATATTATTATACTATATATATATATTATTATACTATATATATATATATATATATATATATATATATATATATATATATATCTATCACACACACACACACACACACACACACATATATACACACATATATATATATATATATATATACACACACACATATACACACACACACATATATATACACATACACATATATATATATATATGTACAATGTATAATTATAATATATAAAAATAATATAATGAAAATAATTGTGTGTGTATTTTGAATGAGACTGCCGCAATGGTCCGGCTCCTGAACCAGCCGAAATAAGGAGTGAGGGCAGTTCCTGTAGGTTCCCCTGTTTACTGAACCACACTAACTGCCAGCGTGCAGAGTGGACGTCACAGCCATAGTGGGACTGGGGCAGTGCCAGGCTGGGGGAAGGCTAAGGCATCTTCCACTGACAGGAAAATGCCTAATCCCTAACTTGCCCCCCTTCCAGAGCTCCCCACGGCTGGAGCTGGAGCTGCTTTGGGACCAGCTGTGGGCTCCATACGTGTGGCCCAGCAGCGCGTCCACTTCGCCCAGCATGTCCTTCTGGATCATAGTGGTGATGATTGTGGGGAGCAGCACTGCCCTGCACGCCGCCCGGGCCACTTTCTGCACCCACATAGTTCCGGCTCCGTCAGTCCGCCCGCTCACTTGCTGCAACACTGGCCTACCGCCCACACTCAGCACCCACCGGCAACCTGACCGAACTGACCACTACTCTCAGCAACCACCAGCGGTCTGGCGGCCCGACCGATCCTCCACAGCGTCCATCGGCCTACCTACAGCCCGACCGACAGACTGATCGACTGACCATCCGACTGAATGACTGACCGACCGACTGACTGACCGACCGAATATACGAATGACCGACTGATTGACCGACAGACTGATTGACCCTAATCCTAATCCTAGCTCTACATTTGTTATTTATCATTTTTATTTAACAGTTCACATAATCTATATAATTAAAAGTCTCAACTTGACCACTTCCTGTCTGTGCTGTATATTGATTTCAGAAAAAACGCAACCATATATCGCTATGATTTTTGCCCATCTTACTCACAAAGTCCTCCTCCGCTGAGCAGGCCACCAGGATGTTTCCCATCGATGAAAAAAAAAGTTACGAGTGTTTAAAAAACCTTGAGATCCTCTCACCTGTCAATCACAGCAATGAAGGTAACGCCCCTTCCGGGGGGAGGGGGGGAGGGAGGACTAAAGGATGCCTGGACGTGTCTCGGTCACTCTGCAAGATCGCGAGGGAGAGGCCACGACTCTCATTCTAAGCTGTGAATCAACTGAACTGTGAGTCTGCCATGAGTTTGCAATACATGATTTGTTAGCCTTAATCACAATGCCGTGAGTTGTGTGGCCTGCTGCCCTGCCTGTGCTCGAAACTGCAATGCTTTACTAAGTCCAACTGTATTTGGAAGAAATAAATGCTTTATTAAGTCCGACTGTATTTGGTTCAAAAGTCCCGCTCATTTTGTGACTTCCGCCTAGTGGACAGGTCGCGTTGATTGCGTAATTTCTGGTAAGTGCTGAGGTCACGCTGATTGCGGAAGTGCCGCTGACTGCGGAAGCCCCAAAGTGGTGAGGCCACGCACAGCCATGTGATTATTCTCCCTTCTGCCTATGTCCCTTTACTGCAGCAAGCTGACATGCATGCCGCTCAGGGCTGTGTCCAGTGCAGCTCTGACCCTAGATCAGCTCAGTGGGCAGTGACCGTTGAAGGTGGTGGCATTGCTTCCCAATGTGCTCCAATGCAGCATGGTCACTGACACAGCAACAATGCAGTTCGCACTCTACCATGCAGCATACTGATTACCCGAAAGCAGCCCACATGCACCAATGTTATTCAGCGCTTGACACTGCAGCTCCACTGGAGCCAACGCAGCCCAGTTGCACATTTGCCCCTGCTGCTGCAGCCCAGCTGCGTCATCCATGGCCTGGGGCATGAGAGGCCAAGTCCTTGGGAGATGGATAAGTAATTATTAATGATAAAAAAGATTACGGGGAGAAGTCAGAAGATTTCAGAAGTTGTCAAGAATTGAGAGGGAAAAATGAATCAGCCATGATAGAGTGGCGGAGGTGGGCCTAATTCTGCCCCTGTGTCTTGTGGTCTTTATGTTCTGGAGGAGGCAGTTGAACTAGTAGATCTCAAACAAGCAGGTGTACAGTGTCTCAGCCACGGCGCTGATCACGAAGACCATGGCGATCGTGCCGACCAAGATTCTCATGCCATCGAGCAGTCGCCGGGTGACGCGGTGGTGCACTACTGGCAGCTCGGGCGTCTCGAGGTGGAAGGAGGCGACCTTATGCCCATGCACCCAGCAGCGGTAAATGCCGCGGTCGGAGGGCTTCACGCTTTCGATTTGGTAGATGCCGCCGCCCGTGGTGTCGTCCAGCTGGTGGGACCCGTTACAGTTGCCACCTCGGGTGATGAATGTGGAGTCGCG
Organism: Leucoraja erinaceus; assembly: GCF_028641065.1. NCBI lineage: Eukaryota > Metazoa > Chordata > Chondrichthyes > Rajiformes > Rajidae > Leucoraja > Leucoraja erinaceus. The sequence continues at coordinate 11,949,554 of NC_073400.1, forward strand.
CTGCCATAGAACGGGCGTATACACTGATGCCCCCGGGCATGTCATCCGGGCATTGTCATGGATGTCGAGGTACACCGTCTGCAGTAGCATGCGAGGCTCCATCCAGTTGAACGCAGTCTCCCGACCCGACCACCACCAATCGCCAATCTCCGGCAACAGATTGGCTACGATCTCCGTTGGTATTTCCTCCTTCTCGCACGATTCGCGGCACATCTGGTAGTGGAGCTCGGCGCCGCGCTGGGGCAAGGACTGCCCAATGTGCAGCTCCATTAGGCCGCAGGGCAAGGTGGCTCCATTTACCTCCAGTTCCTCGTCCTCTTCCTCGTCCTTGTCCATCTCGCTTAGCTTGGCATAGCAGAAGCCCATCATCTTCTGCTCCCCCATCACCTTGCATCGGTCACAGTCCTGCCATGGTCCCCAGCGGGTGTAGAGCCGGACCATGTACTGGGAAGAGCCCAAGTTGACCCTCAGGCTCTGGTTTGACAAAATGTTTTCCCCCAGCCCTTGGTGGGACACGTAAAGCAGAGACGAGTCCTGCACATCTACCTGGTAGGCGGCTAGGGTGGAGTCAGCCGACTTGCACAGGTACAGGCCCGTGTCTGAGGTCTCCACCTTGTTCATGATCAAGGATCCTCTCCGTAGCTTGGCTCGTCTTCCCAGTTTGCCCATTGGCCCACGGTACACCCTCAAGTGCCTGGGTCCGATGAAGGTGCGGGGTTTGGTTTGAGGCTGGCTGAGGTCCTGGTACTGCCAGTAGACGGTGTCTTCAAGTGCTTCAGTGGCAGCTGGGCAACGCAGGCTGAGTGGGTTGTTTGACAGGAAGGCCAGGGAGCAGGGGGCTGTGCCCGAGCAGTAAGCCAAGTCATCCTCCTGTTTCATGAATTTGGGCAAGCCGCCCATTAGAGCCAGAGTGCCCAGAGTCAAAAGCAGTATTTGGTGCATCATGCTTCACTGATGGTTCGTCCAGTTGACTGTGGGCTGGAGCAGGGACGTAACTATCACCACATCGATGCCTCCCCTGACCTCATCAATGGGCCCCTTGTGACTCCCCGTGACCTCATCAATGGGTGAATTAGCATGAAAAAGATGAATTTATTATGGGGATCAAGGAAATAGCAGATGAGTTGAACAGGTGCTTTGGATCTGTCTTCACTAAGGAGGAAACAAATAATCTTCCTGATATAGTAGTGGCCAGAGGATCTGGGGTGACAGAGGAACTGAAGGAAATCCACATTAGGCAGGAAATGGTGTTGGATAGACTGATGGGACTGAAGGCTGATAAATCCCCAGGGTCTGATGGTCTGCATCCCAGGGTACTTAAGGAAGTGGCGCTAGAAATCGCGGATGCATAGGTGATAATTTTCCAATGTTCAATAGACTCAGGATCAGTCCCTGTGGATTGGAGGGTAGCTAATGTTATCCCACTTTTTCAGAAAGGTGGGAGAGAGAAAACAGGGAATTATAGACCAGTTAGCCTGACATCGGTGGTGGGGAAGATGCTGGTCAATTATAAAAGATGAGATAGCCGCACATTTGGATAGCAGTAACAGGATCACTCAGAGTCAGCATGGATTTACAAAGGGGAAATCATGCTTGACTAATCTTCTGGAATGTTTTGAAGATGTAACGAGGAAAATGGACAAGGGAGAGCAAGTGGATGTAGTGTACCTGGACTTTCAGAAAGCATTTGATAAGGTCCCACATAGGAGATTAGTGGGCAAAATTAGAGCACATGGTATTGGGGGAAGAATGCTGACATGGATAGAGAAGTGGTTGGCAGACAGGAAACAAAGAGTAAGGATTAAGGGGTCCCTTTCAGAATGGCAGGCAGTGACTTGTGGGATGCCGCAAGGCTCGGTGCTGGGACCGCAGCTATTTACAATATACATCAATGAATTGGATGAAGGGATTCAAAGTAACATTAGCAAATTTGCAGATGATACAAAGCTGGGTGGCAGTGTGAACTGTGAGGAGGATGCTATGAGAATGCAGGGTGACTTGGACAGGTTAGGGGAGTGGGCAGATGCATGGCAGATGAAGTTTAATGTGGATAAATGTGAGGTTATCCACTTTGGTTGTAAAAACAGGAAGGCAGATTACTATCTAAATGGCGTCAAGTTGGGAAAAGGGGAAGTACAACGGGATCTGGAGGTCCTTGAACATCGGTCTATGAAAGTAAGCATGCAGGTACAGCAGGCAGTGAAGAAAGTGAATGGCATGTTGGCCTTTATAACAAGAGGAATCGAATATAGGAGCAAAGAGGTCCTTCTGCACTTGTAGAGCCCTAGTGAGACCACACCTGGAATATTGTGTGCAGTTTCCGTGCTTGGTAAACAGCTTTTTTTTTAATCAAAAATTTATTCAATTATTAAAAAAATAATAATTACACTACAATAAAACAAGCCAGAACCCACCACCATAAATCAACACTAACATATATCCATAATAACCTACTATACAACTATGATACAATCCTTATTAAGAATACATTCAACACCCTGCGGAGCCCAGCGGTCCCGGAACTCCCTCAGGTTGCCCGTGGACAGGGCGTATTCCCTTTCTAACCGCACCCGGGCACAGACATATCCCCGTGGTACACAGACTCTTCCAGCCCGCAAAAGTGGCAGGCGGCTAGCGAGTCTACGAACCGTGAGAGAAACAGGTTGCAGGGAACACCTCGGTGCAATACTGTAAAGAAATGTTATCGACACACTGTGACTTTACTTCTTTATTACATTCATACTGTGGCATTACAGAGAGCACTGGCTGTACGTGGTCTGTCACGGAAACTAGAGAGCGATGTGTGGGTGGGGAGGTTGTAATTATACTTGTGATATGGGGAGTGGTTAGTAGTGATGAGGTAACTATATTAAGGGTCACATGCGTATGTCATCTACATTCTTCCCCTTGGAAACGAAAGACAAACAAAGTAGTGACAGGGCGACCACGTCTTATGCGCTGACAATCAAATGAGTAGAAATGGTTAAGCAAAATCGCCATAGCGGACAGGCGGCTTGACAACACGTCCCGACCGGGTTCGCATCTCACCATCTCCCCTCCCTGCAGGAACAAGTGGAGGCAGTACGGCGGCAGGTGCAGACGGCTGCACTGGAACAGGTGAGCCGGGCGGGGATGGAGAAGACTAAGGCAGAAGGGCACGAGGGGATGTGGGACCCGCAGAGGACTGCGCGTGGGCAGGTGAGGGAGGGTGAACCGGAGGAGGAGCGGATGGATAGAGCTGTGAGGGTAGAGACCGTGGCATGCGAGGAGCGATGGAACGAGCATCGCCTGGAGGCTGAAATTTCAGCGGGGGAGCAAAAGGATCTGCTGGTGGTGGCCGCGGCTCATTGACAAGCCGCAGATGTTGGCGGGACCGGCGGTAGATGGTTCCTGCATGGTCGACGAGATAGGACCGTGGCGACCCAGCAGTGGCGATTACGGTAGCGAGCCGGGAGTGACCGGTGGGGGTCTGCATGCGAACAACTTGACCGGGGAAAAGGCGCGGCAGGATGCGGCAGGACTTGTCATGGGAGCACTTCTGAACATCGCGCTTAAAGGCGATGCGCTCCTGAACAGCAGCGGGCTTGAGGACAGAGGGGACGAGTGAGCGTGGACCACCGGGATCGGAGGTCTGGTAGTGCGAGACATGAGCCGCTGAGCAGGGGAACCCATGGCAAGGTCATGGGATATGTTGCGAAGGTTGAGGAGGGCTAGAAAGAAATCAGAGTTAGACAAACTACATTGTTCCAGTAAGTTCTTTGCACTGTGAACGGCGCGCTCGGCCAGAACGTTGCTTTGCGGGTACTCAGGGCTGCTGGTGTAAAAGCTGGAATAACTCAGTGGGTCTGGCAGCATCTCTGTAGAAAAGGAATAGGTGACGTTTCGGGTCGTGGCCCTTCTTCAGACTGAGATTCGGGGGCGAGGGAAATGAGAGATATAAAAAGAAACAAATGAATGACAGGTATGCAAAAGGACAAATCAAAGCCAGCAACGATGATCAAGGAAGGGTGGAGCCCACAATGGTCCATTGGTGGCTGTGAAGAAGGTGAGTGAGTCCGAATTAAAATGTAGTCGCAGAGCGGGGAGCGGAAGGAATCACAGCGGGAGCGCAGCGAGAGAGGGTGTTGCAGAACTCTCATCGGAGCCAAGTGGTGTATGTTATATTAAATTCGTGGCCAAAGTCCCAGCTTTACAAATAGTTCTATTCAGAGACAGGAGGAAAACTGAACTGATGAATGAATGATGAGGATGAAATTGGTAAGTTGATTTGATTTAATCAATAACCAGACAAATCACAGAATACTGTGTAAAAGCTAGTTCAGAAACACATTAAAATCCTTACAATGCTGCTGTTTACACCATAAGGAAAGTGTACAGGCCAGAAATTCACTTTCTACTGTTTGCCTTAAACGTACAATGTAATAGTGAAGACACGGAGAACTGCAGATGCTGGAATCTTGTCGAAGGCAAAGTGCTGGAGTAACTACACGGGTCAGGCAGGATCTCTGGAGGACATGGATAGGCGATGTTTCAGGTAGAGATCCTTCTTCAGACGCAGTCCGAACTCTTCAGTTTGCACGTCGCCTACCCTCGTTCTCCATAGATGTTGCCTGACCCACTGAGTTACTCCAGCACTCTACGTTCTAATGTAATATTGAAATTTGGCTCCATTGACTTCAATAAAATTTGTTAAGTAGAATCTAATGGACATGGCACTGCTTCAAACATTGACCTCGTACAGCAGAAGGTGAATCTCTTCCCACACAATTTTATTGCAAAAGCTCCAAGTAATAACTCATGCTGCGGGTGTTCTTGAAAATTAAAAAAAAACTGCTCTTACCATTATAGGTACGCTTTAGGATGACATATGCATATGGACTAGCCATTGGGACACAAGTAATATGCCCCAAAACAGATAATACTTAGAAGGGATTAAACATTTGTTTGCTGTACATCTTCAAGTAACTAGGTACAAGTAGGTTTTAGGTTATCTCTGGGAAAAGTCAGTTTGGCCCCTTGTTAATAGGTTTAGTGCAGGGGATCTAATGAAACTAATTAACTTAAGATGCGATGTTGAAGGAGGAAAAATAATTTGTTCCTGAGGTTAACAATTTTGTTTCCATAATGTACACTCACCCCTCCCTCAACTGCCTTTGTTTAAAAAGCCTTCTCATATGTGCATAGGGAAACAGGTACTTAAAGGGTTCCTATAATACACATCAACGGCGAATGAAACCAAAATTTAAAAAAAGACATATCAGTTTAAAATTCAGGATACAAAGACATTTCATTTCCTGTGTGCACCATTTTATCACTTGGGAAATAATAAATTCCTGTTTTAGTGGTTTCACTACGATTCACATTTTTTAGCTGTGCTTTTGTGCACACAAACTGTGCGAATGAATGAGGTTTTGAGCACTATCAACTGCAAAGTTTGGTGGAGAGTTTCTCCAATAAGCACCGGTGTGACATCTGAGATGTTAGCAGTAGTGGACAGCGACAGTTCCCTGTAATTGTTTGAGTTGTACTTTCGGAGTTAACCTTATAAAGCTCACTAAAATTAGTTGTTTCTTTCTGCTAAATGATTGCCATGCACTTTTGAAGATTGAATTATAAGGTACAAACACAGCATTAAAAGTCCATACAGTCAGATGGTATTATTCCTTCCAGATGGCTAGGTGATATGATTTACAATAAATGATCACAGTTAACTTACATATGATTTTGGGCCTTAAACCTACAATTTTACCCATGAATTAATTTAGCCCCCTATCTAACTACGTCTATCACAGAATATACATCTGCCTCAGGACTACAATATTCATAAAGTAGTTATGACACATTTAAAAACAAGATGGCTCCCATATTCCTTGCTTTCTTTTCTTTCAATGTGTTGATTGTAAAGATGATTCCAAAACATTGTCTCCTTCACAACTTTGGGTGTAATTGGCTGCCTCCTGGAGCCTCAGTAGCATACTCATCTGTGAATATAAGAGAAGGAACATTTAATTTTGAACTGTTGCTAATGTTGCCAATTAAAACAAAATCCAGGTTGTCATTATTAGCTATGATGTTGCTTTTGCTAGAATCACTCATAACCAAAGATCCTATAGCGGAGCAAGATAGACCACTCCTGCGAAATGCAATGGGCTGACGTGTAGTACGCAACGGAGCGGAACGTGGGCATTTTTTTTGTTAATTTCAGTAACCGGAACCTACCCGATCCAACCCGACTCGCAGGGGGAACAATTTGTGGTTAGATTCATAATTCTGTTAGTTCATAATTCTGTTAATTCTTGTTAAGAAATAAAAGTTGACTCTGGCAATTTTCTTTTTTAATGTTTTTTAAATCATTTCTTTTTAATGGCTCATAAGCTGTGTTTGAGTTGATTTTGTAGTAACCGGAACCGACCCGACCCACTCGCTGTGTAATCAACGTTGCGGGGGAACAGTTTGTGTGTGTGATATAGGGTTAGATTCATAATTCTGTTAGTTCATAATTCTGTTAATTCTTGTTAAAGAATAAAATGTTTATACATTTTGACTCTGGTAATTTTCTTTTTTAATGTTTTTTAAATCACTTTTTTTTAATGGCTCATATGCTGTGTTTGAGTTGATTTTGTATTACACTTGCACTCTGTAATTCATTCATCTAATCACACTGTTCACAACTGCAGTATTTGGGAAAATAATAGCAATATGAAGATTTCAGTTGCTCCCACCCTGGAATGTTACTTAATGTTTTTGTGTCTATGGAGTTGTTTCTCAACAATAAAATGGGTCTGGTCTTCCCAATAGCCAGAGAGTGGAATGAGATCTGTCTGTAATGGTGGGGTTATCTAAATTAAGTATTTCATAAAATTAAATTTGTTTAAGCAAGATTTACAAATGATGTATAACTTAAGGATGGTTTTATTCAGCGAGCATACAACTGATTAGATTGTGCTGGAAAGAACACACATACATGAATGTGATATAGATGGATATAATAATATAACATTTACATTTCTTCCAATTTTTATATCCAATGATGAACTTTATTTCAGACTAGACAAGGGACAACATTAAATAAAAAACCATTGTAAATCTCCCCGCAACTTCACTTTGGTGTCTCGGCCGTGCTGATCCGGGCCAGACTCCCCGCACACTGTGGAAGGAACATCTTTTCGCTTTTATTGTGATTTATTTCTCTTTTTAACACTGAATATCTGATAACGACACATTAGTAGCATATGGCACCAATATTGCACCAACCTACTCAATTTTAAATAATTCATAATAGAAATTGCCCTCGCAGAAAACTATTAACATGGTTAACACTTTATTTCTTACATTCATAGTAAGATTTACATAATTCACATTATTCTGTGCGTGAGATATACAGGGTTGCAGTTTTCAGCATATCAGCTAACCAGTGAAAGTGATGTACAATTCAGCGTATGTAACACAATGATAGCCCCACCCCTGCTTACACCAAAGTGCAAACGCCCAACGTAGATACAATAATAAATAAACAGTCATTTCCATTGTTTTGCGCAGCTAACAAATCACAATTTTACACAATGTACAGGACCACTCTCTCCTTGGTGATAGGATGGTTCAGTTGCCTGATAACAGGTGGGAGGAAAGAGTCCCTGAACCTGGAGGTGTGAATTTTCACACTTCTGTACCTTTTGTCTGATGGAAGAAGGGAGAAGATGGAGTGTCTGGGGTGAGGCTGGTCAGTAATTATGTTAGTGGCCATGCCGAGGCAGCGTGAGGTGTAGATGGAGTCAATGGAAGGGAGGTTGTTTTGTGGATGCTCTTCGCTACATCCACAACTCTTTGCAATTTCTTGCCATCTTGGATGGAGCTGTTCCCATAACCATGCTGTGATGCATCCCGATTGAATGCTTTCTACGGCGCATTGTAGAAGTTGGTGAGGGTTGTTGGGGATATGTCCATGTGGAGTTTGCACATGACTGCTGAAGATATACACAAATTCCTGGAACAACACATATTTCGCTTGGGCAGCTTACAAACCCAGCGGTATGAACGTTGATTTCTGTAACTTCAGGTATTCCTGCATTCCATCCTCTCCCCTCTCTCGCCACTTCCCCACGTTAGTCATCCTACCAGTTCCGCCGTTGACATCCTTGTATCCCTCTTGTTGTTACATCGCCCTCAACAATGGACCATTATGGGCTCTTGAGGTCATTTGTTTCCAGCCCTGATTTGTTTTGGACTTTTCTCACCTCTAGTTTATTCCCCACCGCCCCTCCATCTCTAGTTTCAGTCTCAATGAAGGGTTATGACCCGCAAGGTCACCTATTCTTTTTTCTCTAGAGATGCTGCCTGACCCGCTGAGTTACTCTAGCATTTAGTGTCTTATCTTCGGTATAAACCAGCATCTGCAGTTCCTTCCTGCACATTCTATGACCGCATTGGTTTTCCCATGTGCTCCAGTTTGTTCCCACATCCCCAACGTTTAGTTCAGTTTTGTTTATTGTCACAGGTACAGTGAAAAGCTACAGTGGAAATATGCTGGTAAGTCAATTGGCTACTTCCTGTACATTGCCCCCGGTGCTTGTGGGTGGCAGGAGAATCAACGTAGCATGGATGAACATGTGAGAGAGAATGGGTTTCATGAAATGAGGAAGAATGGCACATTGATGCGTCTTGAATGTGTAGACTCATTTGACCGAATAACCATCTTCTGTGTAGTAAGCAAATATAATAAGTATGAGATTCAACCCAATGTTTTTCTGGAGTTTATTCAGTATTGACTGGATTTAATTTAGTTTAGTTTAGTTTAGAGACACAGTGTGGACGCAGGTCCTGCGGCCCACCAAGTCCTCGCCGACCAGCGATCCCATACACTAGCACTATCCTACACACTGGGGACAATTTATCAAACCCAGGTCTCAGGTGCAATAAGGCAGCAACACAACGGCTGCACCACCATGCCACCCAACTATAAATTTATTACAATTAATTGATAGCGTTATGGATTATTGTATATTTATTTGTACTTTTACATGAATGAGGCTGTGAAGGTGTAGCAAGTAACTAGCGTTCCCCATACACTATTTCTATCTTACAGATTAGGGGCAATTTACAGAAGCCAATTAACCCTACAAACCTGTAAATCTTTGGAATGTGGGAGGAAACCGGAGTGCCCGGAGAACCGGAGTGTCACAGGGAGAACGCACAAACTCCGTGCAGACAGCACCTGTAGTCAGGATTGATCCTGAGTCTCTGGTGCTGTGAGGCAGCATCTCTACTGCTGCGCCACTGTGCCGCCCTGAAAAAAACAAATAATAATACTCCTCGGTAATCCACACCCTAGTTCAGTTTGGCCACCACTGGCCTCCCTATGATTTGTTAGGCATTTGCTGTCGCAGGTTGCCCTCTTGTATCATTCAACCTAATCATGGTCCACTCGTGGATCCATTGGAATGCAGCCCGGACAGTTCCAAACCTCCTGCACCCAGAATCCGCCAAATGATTCGAACATGGCCAAACCCAGCCCAAAACCTCAATATGTATAAGCAAGGAATTGCAAATGCTGGTTTACACCAAAGATAGTCACAAAATGCTAGGCTAACTCGGCGGGACAGACAGCATCTCTGGAGAGAGGGAATGGGTGACGTTTTGGGTCAAGACCCTTCTTCAGACAGACCCTTGACCGGAAACGTCACCTATTCCTTTTCTCCAGAGATGATGCCTGACCCGCTGAGTTACTCGAGCATTTTGTCTCTATCCTGAACATCCATACATTACGTGTGTTCAGAGAGATTTTCAAACATAACTTAAGTGCATGAGACCTACTGCATTTCAGGTGTAAATTATGGTTGCACCTTTTTCTTTTGCATTCACCGGTAGATTTACTTATGGAAATTGCAGTCCACAATTATGCACTCCCCATCCATCGATCAAATTAAAAGCCTTGGTGCTTCAGAAATAAAAGAGTCACTATCTAGGCACGAAGAATGAGCACATTTGATGTAAGGGTAGACACAAAAAGCTTGAGTAACTCAGCAGGATAGGCAGTATATCTGGAGAGAAGGAATGGGTGCTGTTTTGGGTCGAGACCCATCTTCAGACTAGTCAGGGGAAAGGGAAACAAGAGATATAGACAAATAAGCGTGATGGTGGAATTATATTTACTACCTCTCAATGCTCATTACCATCCTGAGAAAAATGAACTGATTCTATCAATCAATCAATCAAACAATCAATCTTTATTGTCATCTTGCAAAGCAACAGTTGTACAGTGCAAAATGAGAAGACGTTTCCCAGGGAATACCGGAGCATCGCACATGAAACTTAAAACATTTCACAGATAATAACAGTAAAAACAATCCATTCCCTAATGAAATAGTATAAATAGTTAAAAGCCGGATGAAACAGTATAAATAGTTAAAAGCTAAGATGACGGTGAGCACAGTCGCAGCTGCCCCTCGGGAGATTGTCGGATTCTACAGAACACAAATATAAATTCAGGAGAGTTGCATGTAGGAAATAATGAACCTTAATATTCGTTGAAGATACATTATTCGCAATGACCAAATCAATAATCATAGATTAAAGAAATATTGCAAGGAAACAAACTTTTCAAAGTAAAATTGAATATGTTTAGTAGAACAATAATAGGTAAATAGGTAAATATATATTAATTGGAAATAACAATGGGTAAATATAGTTAACATAACATTAATCGCAACGACGAATAATCATAGATGAACAAAATATTGTAAGGAAACAAACTTTTCAAAGTAAAACGGAATATAGTTATTGGAACAACAATGGGTCAATCTTAAATATATATTAATTGGAAACAGCAATAGGTAAATATAGTTAAAATATCTGTAGGAGCAGTGCTGGAGTGGTTATTTGTGCACCCTTGGGTGCTGCTGCTGTACTTGTGCACCCTTGGGTGCTGCTGGTGTAGTTACTTGTGCACCCTGGGGTGTTGCTGGCGAGGCTGCTGTTTCTCCCTGGAGTGCTGGAATGCTGCTGGTGTGGTTACTTGTGCACCGTGGGGTGCTGCAGCCTCTGTCCCCTCTGCTAATTCTCCCCCTTCCGACGTTGCTGCTCCCGTTGCCAGCCCCTGCTGCTTGTCGCCCCGGCCCCTATAGCCGGGCAGCAGCCAACGGACCAGGCTGCCAGTGCGCTTGAAACTGCGGGCGCTGCTGGTGGCCGCCGCAGGAGGGGAGAAATAGGAGTGGCCAGTAGACACAAAATGCTAGAGAAACTCAGCGGGTGAGGCAGCATCTATGGAGAGAAGGAATTGGTGATGTTTCAGGTCGATACCCTTCTTTAGACTGATGTCAGGGGAGGGGGGAGGACAAAGAAAGAATGTAGGCAGAGACAGTGGGACCAGTGAGAGAACTGGGAAGGAGAGAACTGCCCCATCCTCTTCCTGCCCTTCCACCCCCTCTTCCCCCTCTCCTTCCAATCTCCCCCCCTCTCTCCAACCCCCCTTTCTCCCCTCATCTCCCTTCACCCCTCATCTCCCCCCCCCCCCTCTCTTCCCTCATCTCCCTCCCCCTCTCCCCCGCTTACTCTTTCCCTGCCCTACTCGCTTTGCCCCTCAAGATAGGTTGGGGATGGGGTAAAAGGAGCCAATGAATAATATTAATATAATACCAAGGGGGGTGGTTAGTGTGTGTGTGACGCCGCAGCCTCCCCCCCCCCGCAACCGCGTGTTGAATGGACAGGACCCCCCTCTTCCTCCCTCCCCTCTCTCTCCCCCCTCCTCCCTCCCTACCTTTCGCTCCCTCCCCCCTTCCCCCCTCCCTTACCTACCTTTTTCGCCTCCCCCTCCCCCTCCCCTTCCCCCCTCCCCTACCCTCATTCCCCCTCCCCACCCCTCTCTCTCTCCAACCTCTCTCCCCTCCCTCCCTCTCCCTCCCTCTCCCCTCCCTCTCCCTCTCCCCCCCCTCCTCTCTCCTCTTCCCTCTTCCCCCCCTCCCTCTCTCTCTCCCACCCCCTCTCTCCCTCCATCTCTATCACCTCTCTCTCTCTCTCACCCTCTCTCTCTCTCGCACATTTACGAACCACAACTGTCAACGTTTGCCCCCCACACGCACCTGTCAACGTCCATTAAACCGCACGGTTCTTGCGCACAATCGCACCTCCCATCAGCTGTTGATGCCCGTTATTTCCAGCTCGCTCCAGAATATTCTTCTCCAACGGTCTTTCGGACTTCGTTTCTCGACAGAGCACCCCTAGCGAAGTTCTGATTCTGATTTTTACAATCTAAACGGTCGCAATAACTAACCCCATCTCCCCCTCCCATTCCGACCTCTACTCCCCCCTACACATGTGACTAGGGCCACATCCCCTACACATGTGACTAGGGACACATCCCCTACACATGTGACTAGGGACACATCCCCTACACATGTGACTAGGGACACATCCCCTACACATGTGACTAGGGACACATCCCCTACACATGTGACTAGGGACACATCCCCTACACATGTGACTAGGGACACTGCACCACATCCCCTACACATGTGACTAGGGACACATCCCCTACACATGTGACTAGGGACACATCCCCTACACATGTGACTAGGGACACTGCACCACATAATCCCCTACACATGTGACTAGGGACACATCCCCTACACATGTGACTAGGGACACATCCCCTACACATGTGACTAGGGACACATCCCCTACACATGTGACTAGGGACACATCCCCTACACATGTGACTAGGGACACATCCCCTACACATGTGACTATGGACACATGACATGTGACTAGGGCCACATCCCCTACACATGTGACTAGGGACACATCCCCTACACATGTGACTAGGGACACATCCCCTACACATGTGACTAGGGACACATCCCCTACACATGTGACAAGGGGGTCTCAGCACCACATAATCCCCCCCTCACATGTGGCCCTTTTCCAGAACATTCTTCTCCAACGGTCATTCGGACTTCGTTTCTCGACAGAGTCCCCCTGAAGCAAAGTTGCGATTCTGATTTTTACAATCTAAACGTTCGATTTAAACGCTGGATTTCTGCCGTTTATTTATTTTTCATTTGACAAGTTTGTTTTGAAAATCTTTTTATTTTTGATTACATTCATTATTTCGATTTATACTTTTTCCAAAAGGTAAACGCTGTAGACGATGTTTTCAATATTTATTTATATTTGAATAATTCTTTTTGAAAAGATTATTGCATAACTGTTTAAAAACGTCGCGCTTATTTGATCCATTGAACTGAAATCGGCTTGCGAGTAAGCGGATAGGCAGTGAGGTACAAAGATTATAGAGGAGACAGACAGAGAGAGAGGGGAGGAAGAGAGAGGAAGGCAAATGGGGCAGAGACCGAGATAGAGAGAGACAGGGAGAGAGGAGAGAGAGAGAGAGAGAAGGTTAAATCTGAGGTTAAACTCTCGTGATGGGCCTGATGTGTCTCTCTCCCCATCTCTCTCTGCCCCTTCTCTCTCTCTCTCTCTCTCCCTCTCCCTACAGACCATATTTTGGAGACTCCTGCAGTACAGAAACAAAAACAAAAATGACAGAAGAACAAAGTGGTAAGTTTAGATCTATTAAAGACAAAATCTAGTAACTTTCTAATATACCAACAATCCTAGTTTCCCAATGAGTGTTGATAGGGGAACAAAAAATAACATTTTCAGGACAAAATAATGTCGACATAAAACAATAATATTTCCTCACCTTTCTTTGTAGTTGGGGAACCTGAAGAAAGGCAGGTTGAGTTGTCAACATTGGCGGTTAGAGCAATTTACACCGAGCTGTAGATGTGGACGCCATGACGTGGACGTGTGGGGGCAGTCCAGTAAAATTGCGTCGACCATCACACACGTCATACTACGTGTTTTTTTGCTGAGTGGCGCATCTTGATCCTCTAGTAACTGGTGACACAGATTGGCGGCTCTCACACACGTGGCTCTCATCTCCCTCACTCCCTCTCTCTCCCTCCCTCTCTCTCTCTCCCTCCCTCTCTCTCTCCACATCCCCTCTCTCTCTCCACCCCCCTCTCTCTCTCCCTCTCTCTCTCTATCCCCCCATCCACCTCCCTCTTCCCCCTCTCTCTCCCTCTCTCCCACCTCTCTCCTCCCCCCCCCCCCCCACTCTCTCTCCCCCTCCCTGTCTCTCCCCCCTCCTCCATCGCTCTCATCCTCTCTATCTCTCTCCCCTTCCCTCCCCCCCCCCCCCCTCTCTCTCCCCCTCCTATTATGGGCTCTTGAGGTCATTTGTTTCCAGCCCTGATTTGTTTTGGACTTTTCTCACCTCTAGTTTATTCCCCACCGCCCCTCCATCTCTAGTTTCAGTCTCAATGAAGGGTTATGACCCACAAGGTCTCCTATTCTTTTTTCTCTAGAGATGCTGCCTGACCCGCTGAGTTACTCTAGCATTTAGAGTCTACCTTCAATATAAACCAGCATCTGCAGTTCCTTCCTACACATTCTATGACCGCATTGGTTTTCCCATGTGCTCCTGTTTGTTCCCACATCCTCAAGGTTTAGTTCAGTTTTGTTTATTGTCACAGGTACAGTGAAAAGCTACAGTGGAAATATGCTGGTAAGTCAATTGGCTACTTCCTGTACATTGCCCCCGGTGCTTGTGGGTGGCAGGAGAATCAACGTAGCATGGATGAACATGTGAGAGAGAATGGGTTTCATGAAATGAGGAAGAATGGCACATTGATGTGTCTTGACTGTGTAGACTCATTTGACCGAATAACCATCTTCTGTGTAGCAAGCAAATATAATAAGTGTGAGATTCAACCCAATGTTTTTCTGGAGTTCATTCAGTATTGACTGGATTTAATTTAGTTTAGTTTAGAGACACAGTGCGGACGCAGGTCCTGCGGCCCACCAAGTCCTCGCTGACCAGCGATCCCATACACTAGCACTATCCTACACACTGGGGACAATTTATCAAACCCAGGTCTCTGGTGCAAAAAGGCAGCAACACAACTGCTGCACTACCATGCCACCCAACTATAAATGTATTACAATTAATTGATAGCGTTATGGATTATTGTATATTTATTTGTGCTTTTACATGAATGAAGATGTGAAGGTGTAGCAAGTAACTAGCGTTCCCCATATACTATTTCTATCGTATAGATTAGGGGCAATTTACAGAAGCCAATTAACGCTACAAACCTATACATCTTTGGAATGTGGGAGGAAACCGGAGTGCCTGGAGAAATCCCACGTGATCACAGGGAGAACGTACAAACTCCGTGCAGACAGCACCTGTAGTCAGGATTGATCCTGAGTCTCTGGTGCTGTGAGGCAGCATCTCTCTGCTGTGCCACTGTGCCACCCTGAAAAAAACGAATAAATATACTCCTCGATAATCCACACCCTAGTTCAGTTTGGCCACCACTGGCCTCCCTATGATTTGTTAGGCATTTGCTTTCGCTGGTTTCCCTCTTGTGTCATTCAGCCTAATCATGGTCCACTTGTGGATCCATTGGAATGCAGCCCGGACAGTTCGAAACCTCCTGCACCCAGAATCCACCAAATGATTCGAACATGGCCAAACCCAGCCTAAAACCTCCATATGTATAAGGAAGGAATTGCAAATGCTGGTTTACACCAAAGATAGTCACAAAATGCCAGGCTAACTCAGCGGGACAGTCAGCGTCTTTGGAGAGAGGGAATGGGTAAAATTTCAGTCCACAATTATGCACTCCCCATCCATCGAACAAATTAAAAGCCTCGGTGCTTCAGAAATAAAAGAGTCACTATCTAGGCAAGAAGAATGAGCACATTTGATGTAAGGGTAGACACAAAAAGCTTGAGTAACTCAGCAGGATAGACAGCATCTCTGGAGAGAAGGAATGGGTGCTGTTTTGAGTCGAAACCCATCTTCAGACTAGTCAGGGGAAAAGGAAACAAGAGATATAGACAAATAAGGGTGATGGTGGAATTATATTTACTATCTCTCAATGCTCATTACCAACCCGAGAAAAATGAACTGATTCTACAGTACATGAATATGAATTCGGGAGAGTTGCATGAAGGAAAAAATGAACCTTAAGATTCGTTGAAGATACATTATTTGCAACGACCAAATTAATAATCATAGATTAAAGAAATATTGCAAGGAAACAAACTTTTCAAAGTAAAATTGAATATATTTAGTAGAACAATAATGTAAATAGGTAAATATATATTAATTGGAAATAACAATGGGTAAATATAGTTAAAACTAGACCATTAATTTCTCTCTGATTTTTCATCGATTGGAAAAATACTCTGGTGCAGGAAGGCAGACGTGGGCTCTGATCGAGGTGGCCAAAAATGACGGCCCTAGGTGGCGGCGTTCTCTTGGAAATCACAGCACAGTAGGCCAAAAGCAGTCAAGATAAGACTTAGTAATATAGATATCTATAGCAGTGCTGGAGTGCTGGGTGCTGCTGGTGTACTTTGCAGTTAGTTATTGTGCACCGTGGGCTGCTGCTGGCGCGGCTGCTGTTTCTCCTTGGCCTGCTGGAATGCTGTAGTGCTGGGTGCTGCTCATGTTGTTGGAACCCTGGAGTGCTGCTGGTGCGGTTGATTGTGAACCCTGGAGTGCTGCTCGTGGTTGCTGCCTTACTCGGAGGCAGAGCTGCCCCAAACCATTGGGCTCCACTTTGCACCACCTCGTCGTCTGGCTCTTCAAGGGCTTGGTCTTGTCGACAGCCAGTCTCACCACAGCTCTCTGCTGACCATGGGATGAATTCGGGAGAGTTGCATGAAGGAAATAATGAACCTTAAGATTCGTTGAAAATACATTATTCGCAACGACCAAATCAATAATCATAGATTAAAGGAATATTGCAAGGAAACGAACTTTTCAAAGTAAAATTGAATATATTTAGTAGAACAATAATAGGTAAATAGGTAAATGTATATTAATTGGAAATAACAATGGGTAAATATAGTTAAAACTAGACCAAGTGCAGACCCGTTGGGTCTGTTCCCCCAACGTGCGGTTGTGGGGGGGGGGGGGGGGGGGGGCGGAGACGGCATGCAGCGTCACACACACTAACTATCCCCCCCCCACACTCATGCTAATTACCCCCTTGATATTATATTAATATTATTAATTTGCTCCTTTTACCCCATAACCACCCTATCTACTGACGCATAGCCCCCAACTTGCAGTCACATCTAGAGAGGGTGGTGTGGCGGGGGTGGAGAGTGAGGGCAGAGAGAGAAGGGGCAGAGACACAGAGAGAGACAGAGACACAGAGAGAGGGGCTGCTCGTGGTTGCTGCCTTACTCGGAGGCAGAGCTCCCCCAAGGAGGGGGGAGAGAGGAGAGGGAGAGGGGGGGGAGAGAGGAGAGGGGGGGGGGGGAGAGAGGGAGAAAGAGAAAGCGAGAGAGAGAGAGAGGGGGCGGCAGAGTGAGAGGGGAGAGATAGGGAGGGTGGGTGAGAGAGAGAGGAGAGAGGGGGAGAGAGAGGAAGAGAGAGGGGGAGATGGAGATGGAGATAGAGAGAGAGAGAGAGAGAGAGAGAGGAGAGAGAGAGAGGGGGGGAGAGGAGAGAGCGGGAGTGGGAGGGAGGAGTCAGAGAAAGAGCCAAGAACCAGACCTCGATAGAGAGAGTGAGAGGGGGGGAGAGAGGGGGGGAGAGGTGGGGGGGGGGGGGGGAGAGAGAGAGAGGGAGAGGGAGGGGGGAGGGAGAGAGAGAGGTGGGGAGAGAGAGGAGGGGAGAGAGAGGAGGGGGAGAGAGAGGAGGGGGGAGGGAGAGAGAGAGAGAGAGAGAGAGAGAGAGAGAGAGAGGTTTTGTACTTCAACCCAAACCCCCAAACAACCATTTGCAGGCAGTGCTTTTTTACTTCAAACTAACCATATTTTCATGAGAGGGAGGGAGAGGAGAGAGGGGGGGGGGGGGGGGGGGAGGAGGGGGGGAGGGGGGGGGGGGGGGGAGGGTGGAGAGTGAGGGTGGGGGAGGGGCGGGGCGGGAGGGGGGGAGAGGGAAGGGTGGAGAGAGGGGGGAGAGAGAGAGGGTGTGGGAGAGGAGAGGGGGGGAGAGGAGGGGGGGGGAGGAGAGGGGGGGAGAGGAGAGAGGGGGAGAGGAGAGGAGGGGGGGGGAGAGAGAGGGGGAGATGAGAGGGGGGAGATGAGAGAGGGAGAGAGAGGGGGGGGAGAGGAGAGGGGGGGAGAGAGGAGAGGGGGGAAGAGAGGAGAGTGGGGTGGGGGGGAGAGGGGGGGTGAGAGAGGAGGGGGGGAGAGAGAGGGGGGGGGGGAGAGAGGAGAGAGGGGGGGGAGAGAGAGGAGGGGAGAGAGAGAGAAAGGGAGAGAGACAGGGGGAGGGAGAGAAAGAGAGAGGGATAGGGAGAGAGAGAGGTGAGGAGAGAGAGGAGGGGAGAGAGAGAGTGCCTTTTTACTTCAACTCAAACCCTCCAAACAACCATTTGCAGGCAGTGCTTTTTTACTTCAAACTAACCATATTTTCATTTTCAAAACACATTAAGGGTACTCACAGCTGTGTAGACATTTGTTCAGTGTCATTCAGAGCTCAGAGTGACCTCCATATTGCAAAGACTGATTGAGCCACACCACTTCCTGGTTTTATAGACCCTCCCCCTCCCTCCAGCAGGGGCAGCAGAGAGAATGGTGAATCTTTTAAAAACATTAATTTCTATCTGATTTTTCATCGATTGGAAAAATACTCTGGTCCAGGAAGGCAGACGTGGGCTCTGATCGAGGTGGCCAAAAATGTTGGCCCTAGGTGGCGGCGTTCTCTTGGAAATCACAGCACAGTAGGCCAAAAGCAGTCAAGATCAGACTTTTAGTAATATAGATATCTATAGCAGTGCTGGAGTGCTGGGTGCTGCTGGTGTACTTTGCAGTTAGCTATTGTGCACCGTGGGCTGCTGCTGGCGAGGCTGCTGTTTCTCCTTGGCCTGCTGGGTGCTGCTGGTGTACTTTGCAGTTAGTTCTTGTGCACCGTGGGCTGCTGCTGGCGAGGCTGCTGTTTCTCCATGGCCTGCTGGAGTGCTGGGTGCTGCTGGTGTACTTTGCAGTTAGTTATTGTGCTGTTATTGTGCACCGTGGGCTGCTGCTGATGAGGCTGCTGTTTCTTTATTGGAGTGCTGGGTGCTGCTGATGTCCTTTGCACCCTTGGGTGCTGCTGGTGTTGTTATTGTGCACCATGGGCTGCTGCTGGTGAGGCTGTTGTTTCTTTATTGGAGTGCTGGGTGCTGCTGATGTACTTTGCACCTTTGGGTGCTGCTGGTGTTGTTATTGTGCACCGTGGGCTGCTGCTGGCGAGGCTGTTGTTTCTCCTTGGCCTGCTGGAGTGCTGGGTGCTGCTCATGTTGTTGGAACCCTGGAGTGCTGCTGCTGCGGTTAATTGTGAACCCTGGAGTGCCGCTCGTGGTTGCTGCCTTACTCGGAGGCAGAGCTGCCCCAAACCATTGGGCTCCACTTTGCACCACCTCGCCGTCTGGCTCTTCAAGGGCTTGGTCTTGTCGGCAGCCAGTCTCACCACAGCTCTCTGCTGACCCCGGGATGAATTTGGGAGAGTTGCATGAAGGAAATAATGAACCTTAAGATTCGTTGAAGATACATCATTCGCAACGACCAAATCAATAATCATAGATTAAAGAAATATTGCACGGAAACAAACTTTTCAAAGTAAAATTGAATATATTTAGTAGAACAATAATAGGTAAATAGGTAAATGTATATTAATTGGAAATAACAATGGGTAAATATAGTTAAAACTAGACCAAGTGCAGACCCGTTGGGTCTGTTCCCCCAACGTGCGGTTGTGGGGGGGGGGGGGGGTGGGGGGGGCGTAGACGGCATGCAGCGTCACACACACTAACTATCCCCCCCCCCCACACTCACGCTAATTACCCCCTTGATATTATATTAATATTATTAATTTGCTCCTTTTACCCCATAACCACCCTATCTACTGACGCGTAGCCCCCAACGCAGTCACATCTAGAGAGGGTGGTGTGGCGGGGGTGGAGAGTGAGGGCAGAGAGAGAAGGGGCAGAGACACAGAGAGAGACAGAGACACAGAGAGAGGGGCTGCTCGTGGTTGCTGCCTTACTCGGAGGCAGAGCTCCCCCAAGGAGGGGGGGAAGAGAGAGGAGAAGAGAGAGAAAGAGCAGGGGGGAGGAGAGAGGAGAGGGGGGGAGAGAGGAAGAGAGGGAGAAGGGGAGCGAGGAGAGGGGGGAAGAGAGGAGAGGAGGGTAGGAGAGGGGGGAGAGGAGAGAGGCGGGAGGAGGAGAGAGGGAGGGAGAAGAGGAGAGAGAGAGGGGGGAGAGGAGAGAGATGGGGGAGAGGAGAGGAGGGGGGTGGGGAGAGGAGAGAGGGGGGAGAAGAGAGGAGGGGGGAGAAGAGGAGAGGGGAGAGAAGAGAGGGGGGAGGAGAGAGGGGGGAGGAGAGAGAGGGGGGGGAGAGAGGAGGGGGGAGAGAGGAGAGGGGGGGAGAGGAGAGGGGGGGAGAGGGGTGGGGGGGGGGGGAGAGGTGGGGGGGGAGAGAGAAAGAGAGGGATAGGGAGAGAGAGAGGTGGGGAGAGAGAGAGGAGGAGGGAGAGAGAGAGAGAGTGCCTTTTTACTTCAACCCAACCCCCCCCCCCCCCCCAAACAACCATTTGCAGGCAGTGCTTTTTTACTTCAAACTAACCATATTTTCATGAGAGGGGGGGGGAGAGGAGAGAGGGGGGGGGGAGAGAGGAGAGAGGGGGGGGAGGAGAGAGGGGGGGGGGAGGAGGAGAAGATGAGAGAGAGGAGGGGGGAGAGGAGAGAGGGGGGGGAGAGGAGAGGGGGGGAGGGGGGAGAGAGAGGGGGGGAGAGGAGAGGAGGGGGGAGAGGAGGAGGGGTGGGAGAGGAGAGAGGGGGGAGAGGAGAGAGGGGGGAGGAGGGGAGGAGGGGGGGGAGGAGAGGGGGGAGAGGAGATGGGGGGAGGAGAGGGGGGGAGAGAGAGAGGGGAGGAGGTGAGAGAGAGGGTGAGTAGGGGTGAGAGAGAGATGGGGAGAGAGAGGAGAGTGGGGGGAGAGAGGATAGTGGGGGGGTGAGAGGAGGGGGGAGAGAGGAGAGGGGGGAGAAAGGAGGGGAGAGAGAGTAGGGGAGAGAGGGGGAGAGAGGGAGACAGACAGGGGAGAGGGAGAGAGGAGAGAGGGATAGGGAGAGAGAGAGAGGTGAGGAGAGAGAGGAGGGGAGAGAGAGAGTGCCTTTTTACTTCAACTCAAAACCCTCCAAACAACCATTTGCAGGCAGTGCTTTTTTACTTCAAACGAACCATATTTTCATTTTCAAAACACATTAAGGGTACTCACAGCTGTGTAGACATTTGTTCAGTGTCATTCAGAGCTCAGAGTGACCTCCATATTGCAAAGACTGATTGAGGCACACCACTTCCTGGTTTTATAGACCCTCCCCTACCCTCCAGCAGGGGCAGCAGAGAGAATGGTGAATCTTTTAAAAACATTAATTTCTCTCTGATTTTTCATCGATTGGAAAAATACTCTTGTCCAGGAAGGCAGTCGTGGGCTCTGATCGAGGTGGCCAAAAATGTTGGCCCTAGGTGGCAGCGTTCTCTTGGAAATCACAGCACAGTAGGCCAAAAGCAGTCAAGATCAGACTTTTAGTAATATAGATATCTATAGCAGTGCTGGAGTGCTGGGTGCTGCTGGTGTACTTTGCAGTTAGTTATTGTGCACCGTGGGCTGCTGCTGGCGAGGCTGCTGTTTCTCCTTGGCCTGCTGGGTGCTGCTGGTGTACTTTGCAGTTAGTTATTGTGCAGTTATTGTGCACCGTGGGCTGCTGCTGACGAGGCTGCTGTTTCTTTATTGGAGTGCTGGGTGCTGCTGATGTACTTTGCACCCTTGGGTGCTGCTGGTGTTGTTATTGTGCACCGTGGGCTGCTGCTGGTGAGGCTGTTGTTTCTTTATTGGAGTGCTGGGTGCTGCTGATGTACTTTGCACCCTTGGGTGCTGCTGGTGTTGTTATTGTGCATCGTGGGCTGCTGCTGGCGAGGCTGTTGTTTCTCCTTGGCCTGCTGGAGTGCTGGGTGCTGCTCATGTTGTTGGAACCCTGGAGTGCTGCTGCTGCGGTTGATTGTGAACCCTGGAGTGCCGCTCGTGGTTGCTGCCTTACTCGGAGGCAGAGCTGCCCCAAACCATTGGGCTCCACTTTGCACCACCTCGCCGTCTGGCTCTTCAAGGGCTTGGTCTTGTCGGCAGCCAGTCTCACCACAGCTCTCTACTGACCCCGGGATGAATTCGGGAGAGTTGCATGAAGGAAATAATGAACCTTAAGATTCGTTGAAGATACATCATTCGCAACGACCAAATCAATAATCATAGATTAAAGAAATAATGCAAGGAAACAAACTTTTCAAAGTAAAATTGAATATATTTAGTAGAACAATAATAGGTAAATAGGTAAATGTATATTAATTGGAAATAACAATGGGTAAATATAGTTAAAACTAGACCAAGTGCAGACCCGTTGGGTCTGTTCCCCCAACGTGCGGTTGTGGGGGGGCGGGGGGGGGGGGAGGAGACGGCATGCAGCGTCACACACACTAACTATCCCCCCTCCCACACTCACGCTAATTACCCCCTTGATATTATATTAATATTATTAATTTGCTCCTTTTACCCCATAACCACCCTATCTACTGACGCGTAGCCCCCAACTTGCAGTCACATCTAGAGAGGGGGGTGTGGCGGGGGTAGAGAGTGAGGGCAGAGAGAGAAGGGGCAGAGACACAGAGAGAGACAGAGACACAGAGAGAGGGGCTGCTCGTGGTTGCTGCCTTACTCGGAGGCAGAGCTGCCCCAAACCATTGGGCTCCACTTTGCACCACCTCGCTGTCTGGCTCTTCAAGGGCTTGGTCTTGTCGGCAGCCAGTCCCACCACAGCTCTCTGCTGACCCCGCCTGTCCCCATCCTTCATACGGGCCTGTAGCAGCTAAACACTGGTGTGAGACTGAAGAGGATTATAATTGCAAATGGTGAAGCCA